>NC_133655.1:100183818-100483818 GCF_009905375.1 Apium graveolens | reverse complement strand
GAAAACGTGTACACACCCCCCACCCCACCTGGCAAACCAACCCCCCCTTTTTATTTGTTCACCCGCGTACCCCCCAATTTCTTTACCCAGCCTCTGCTTCCTTCTCTCTCTGTCTCTCCACCGTCTCATATATTTATATATTTTTAATTTTCAAAAATTCATATCTCTCAAACCGTTCATCCAAATTTCAATTATTATATATATAAACGATCAGCGCTTCGATACCTACGCATAGGTATATATATTGCAAGGTTTTGAGAAGAAAAATTGCGGGGCATATTTCTGTTATATTTCCGTTTTAATTTATTTTCGGGGCATAGAAAAAGAGTTTGGAGGTGGTGATTACTCCACATGGCATCTCATCGTGTATATATCTATCGCCATTAATTTCGGATTTTTCTGGAGATATTTTCCGGACATCAGATTTTCTCTTCGGGTTGATCAGAATTTATTTTGGGTAACGATTCCGAAATTCCGACTTCGTATTTGTGTATATTATAACTTGTTAGTGTTTATATATTTATTTCATAATTTTTAGAAATTGTTGGAGAAGTCACTTTTGGTCCGAGTTTTGGTTCAGGTGGCTGTGTTATTCATTTCTGGAGTGTTTATATGCGTAAATATAAATTATTGTGTTGATTGTTGTTGGTTGTGTCGATATGATATCGACTGGCAGTCCGAGAAATAGAGGAGGTGCTGTCCGATTTCCAAGAAAATATTATTTTAAATTATTTTACAGGCTCAATAATTCTTATAAAATTATTTCGAGTGTTCGAGCACTATTATTTAGTTATAAATGATTCGGAGACCTGTTTTAATTCCGAAAAATGTTCAAAAATTCATATTAAATAAACCGTTCGTCCGTTTAATACGAAACGAACGCGTACAGACTCAGAAAAATATTCCGCTTTCATTAAAAATACTTTCGAGACCCAAATCCTTTTTGTTTCGAAAGGTCGTTTGTTTTACAAGTTATTCTGAGTCGATTATTGATCGAAAAATCATATTTTTGACCTGATTTCAGTTTTAAACATATCGAGTCGACCCTTTTGACGAACTGAGTCATATGTGATATGAATTAAGTGATACATGAGTTATGTGTTTATGTGCTATGTGAATTATGTGTGTGTGTGGATTAAGAGTCCTGTGTTTGTCTGTTATATTTATATGTGGGCTATCGTATGGGTAGACAATAGGGTTTTGACGCGCATTTCGTCGAGTTATTACCGTTTAGACGATTAAAGTTATATCTTTTAATTATAGATGCGGATCATTCGAGTTGATCAAGACAAGACATTGGATAAAGAATGGAATGGAATGGTATTGGATATCTGGCTTCTAGCAATCGCAGGAGCAGTACATCAGTAAAGTGTTGAAAAGAAAGACGGTGATATTTTAAGACAGAATGTCAGAATAGATGTGTCATTTCGAGTGTGACTAACTGCTAAAAACCCAAAGGCAAGTATTCCTAACCTTTCTCCTTAAATACTGTAAATATTTATTCGTTCCTATTCTAAATTCAGAATAGTTAAACTATTTTATATTTCGCTGCAATTACTCTTATTTATGCAAGTTCCTTTCACTATTATTCCTTTATCATCGATTGCTCTCTTGAGCAAGTACCCAAAGTGATTTGACATCAAAATACTCCACGGACTGGATGGTTACTATATATATATATAAGGACCAGTGATGAGCTGGATCCTATGGGCCGGAGATGAACCGGACCCTTTAGGCCATAGTTGCCTGAGTACTCCTTATGTTGGTTGGGTCTATGCAGTTGGGTATAGATCCGCACTATATTCTGACTGATCAGCAGATTACAGTGCATATGTTGGTTTTAGTATCCAGTCTAATTTATTGTTGATCGCCATTGACGGCATTCCTTCTTGAAAAGAAATTATGATTATGAATTAATTTCTTAGCACTCAGTTTCGGGAAAAATACAGTGTTTATAAATGAATTCGAAGTTCAGATTGTTGCTGCAGCATTTGTTGCTCAGTGATAATTAGAATCTTGAATGAATTGGGATCTTCTTAATTATTTAACCCGTCCTTATCAGGCTGGTTTAGCAGGCTAAGTCTATGGAAACTTAGTCGATAATGATGGATACTGAATAGTTAGGAATTTCTTGAACATTGATAAGTATTAATTTCAAGAGTTCGGTTTTGAATAAAGTTTATGATTCAATATATATTCATTGTTTCATGTTATTGTCGTTTACGATATTTCCGTAAACACTATTTTACGAGCTTTTAAGCTCGTCAAGATTCAAAGAATTGCTGAAGCCTTTCGCTTAAGAATATCAAAATGGTTTTGAATACAATTAAGGAATCAATTCTGGGGTTCCTTAACTAAAGTTTTATGATTCAGCAATTATGATTTTAAATGTTCTGCGCTGATGCAGATGTCGGTTTTATATCAAAACGACCCTATATATGTCATAATGATCTTGCTGAGCATTTCTTCCGCTCATACTTGCCTGTTTTTAAATTTAACCTCCAGTGAGGATTAGCTTGCGCTGTTTAGCTGCGTAATTTGAGGAAGCAAAGAAGAAGCTTTTGGAAGGTGGTTGATCCAGGGTTTGCGGGCTAGTGTAAGTTTTATTGTGTAAAGTTGTTTATATTATATTATATTATAGTTTTGTATTTTATTTGGGCCTAGTATACTTCATTTCGAAGTTATACTAGTGGGTTTAGTTTTGAGTTGGAATTTATTGAAAAGAGATTTAAAAGAAAGTGAAAAATTATTTGTGGAATTTGGATTTCTTGTTTGTAGAACTGTAACCTTAAAAAGATCTTGGATTAGTTTGGGGTCATTTATGATAAATATCTTCCGCTGGCATTTATTATTTGATTTAACAGGTTATTTTGGATTGAGGTTTCATCGTGACGACCAAATCCCCTGACCCCAGATTTGGGGGCGTTACAAGAAGGGTTATCAAACTAGTCAGAGTTGTTGGTAGAACCACAATGTGGGAAAATTGACTTGAGACTTAGAAAGTGCAATGCTAAGAAAGTATCCCTATTCATTTTCTATCTGATTCCGGGACGGAATCCTTTTAAGGAGGGGAAACTGTAATAACCCCAATTTTTGGAATCTTTGAAACACTGATGAATAGTGATTTTGCTGATTATGCTGATTAAGAAAACTTTTCATGCCACACTATGTAGGAGTTCTTTTATTGATATTCTAAGATCTTATTAGTACTCCATATGGTATATAAGTGTATGTAAAGATCGTCAGAATCTAAATTCGAACACTTTGATTTTTTCCGAAAATCCACCAGATACCGAAAGAATTGAGTATAAGGTAACATGATTAAAAGGATTTAAATTCAAGAATTATAAGAGAGGATCATAAAAGGAATATAAAATATTGAGAAAGGCTTAGGGGAACCCAAGTAATGAGATCCCGGATATGATCCCCCAAACGATCAACGAGAATGAATAATAAACGAGTCGTAAAATAATTAAACGACTAAGTAATGCAAGAGGCAAGGAGGAGGGTCAATTAGTGCAAGATTAATGCACTTAGTTAACATCTTAATATAAGGATTAAGCTTAAAAAGATGCTCCCACCATAAGGATGAGACAAGTGGCAAGGATTATGTAAGCTTGATGACATCACCATGCTTATGTCACTTTCCACTAATTTAAACCAAACTAGTCAAGTAAATATCCTAAAATCATTTCATTTCTACCACAAGTTCAAGTCAACACAAGCTCTCATCTTCCTCCCCCATTTCCATTGCTCTCGGCCAAACCAGAACCAGCACATTAAAACTGCTGTATCTCCTTCATTTCTCACTCAAATGTTGTGTTCTATAGCTCATTGGAAAGGTATTGAGATGACCTACAACTATTATTCACAAGTCTCGTCCAAATAAGCATGGTAAGACCCTCATTTTTACAGTTCTTTCAATCGGACGTTTAGAAACTTCAAAGCCTAACTTTGTGTTCTTGATTTCTTTGGAAAGATCAAGCTTGTAGGAGGCTCCCTAAGGCTTCCTAGCAACTTAACACCTCCCAAGGAAGGTATAAACTTCAAACCATAGCCTTTACTTTATTTTTTAGTAAGTTTAATGGTTGGTTTTATGAAATGAGAAGAATAGATTGTGATTATTAGTAGTTTGGTTTGATTTGGAAGTGTTTTGGTAATTGAAGCTTAATTATAGTTCATAGGTCTTGATTGTGGTTGTTTGAGTTGAAAAACTTGGAGGTTATGGACTGATGTGGTATGGTTTAGGTGAATTTTTGTTGTATTGATGGTTATGAGTTGGTTGGTGGTTGATTGGAGTAGTTTAAACTTTGGTAATCGCGTAAACATAGCCGTCGTAATACCCGATTTACCTTAGACTGCTTTTGTTCTTAACATCATTACCCGTGAAATAACTATTAGGTTTTGACCATTGCCATGATTAGATAGTTCATGTTACGAGCTTCATTTTGATATGTGGTACGCTTGAATCCGATGTACGGTTTATGAGAAATGACCGTTTTAAGTAACGGCGTTTCGCGAACAGACCATTACCCCTCGTCTTACTTTGAAACCTTGGTTAAGGCCCTTAAATGACTAATTGGAGTATGAAACAATTATGTAAAGTGGATTAGGCAGTTGGTAGAGTACTCCCGGAAGAATCTCCTTAAAGTTCTTAATGGTTAATTTATTAAAAATGGTGGAGTCAAGGTTACTCGAACGACTTATGTGATTCGTTGAGCGTAGAAGTGACCATAAGCGAACGTTAGGGTTCAATTGGTTAACGTCTAGTTTCTTAAGTGACCGTGATTTAATTCCGACTTATATTGTTGTTCATAGGTTATCGGACCCACTCTAAGCTTAAGTCTATCCGGGAACACTCAGGCAAGTTTTCTACCCGTTATACTGTTGTTGTGATGTAAATATATGTATATGCATTATCTTGTGATAAGTGCATGATTGTTATTAGCAAATTTTGCGATATATTAGAGCATGCTGATATGGTATATATGCATGTCTGTTTCGTAATCTTGATATCTAATTGTTGACTCAATTACTTATAAGTTGCATAATACCTATGCTAGAGATAAGGAGTAGTTGCGTATACCCTTAGTATAGGGGACCCAAAGGTGAACATTTTCTAAACCGGGAGTTGATGTTCCCGAGTATATTATATATATATATATATTTATATATATAGATATAGTTTTCAAAACTATTAATCGAATAAGGTTTATTCGATAACTTTATTTTAATTAATGGATATTAGTTGAATATTCATTCGAGGACTTATGACTCCGTTTATTTTATTGAATGAATATTAGTTGAATATTAATTCGAGGACTTATGACTCCGTTTATTTTATTTAATGAATATTATTTTGAATATTCATTTGAGGACTTATGACTCCGCTTATTTATTAAATAATATTCTTTATTTTATTAAAGAATAATGTTTCAATAATCAAACTTATTTTCGATTATTCAAATAAAGATCGTACTTTCGTATAAGTATATCTTTGGTTATTTATTATTCATTTCAAGTATGAGTTTTAAAACTTCTACTTCAAATTATTTTTATAAAGATTATTCTTATGGGAATATTATTTAAATAATAATATTCAGATATTTTCTAATATATCGGGACTGATTTATTTCATTAAATCAGCATTACTCCAAACATTCTTAAAAATGTTTTTGAGTCTTCAAAATGATTTTTAAAAGTTATAGCGGATCCCAAAACTCATTTTTATATTTAAGATATTCCTTTCGAAGGGGATTTAAATAATCGTTCAAAACCTGAGGGATCCGGCTCAGTGGTGTATTTTACATTCGCAACGAGGTTGTTGTTTTGAGAAAACATCTTGATTACTTGCCCATCGTTCGGGAAGTAAGTTCATCTATTTGAGTTGGCATAAGCAACATGGGCTCAGTGGGCGTCCATGAAAGTGTAAGTGGCTCAGTGGGAGTCCATCAAATGCGTAAGTGGCTGAGTGGCAGTCCAGCATAAGGTCCTATTGCGACCAGGGTGATGACCAGTGGGGAATTCGTCCATCTACTATTAGAAAAGGTTACTTATTGGTATCTTTGCCTTATCAGCAAGATATCAAGTTTATGCCAAGGTTTTCTCCTTTCCAAATTCATTGGATATTGCAACTCTGTTATAATTTTCATAACAGAGGTTTTCAAGGAGTGTATGAAATGTATATATATAGGTGTATATATGTATCAGGACTTAATGAAGTATCTCGTAACTTCATTATTTACAATGATATTTCAAGAATTGAATCTATTCAAATCTTATCTTGTAGTCTCATCTATGTGATGAACTTTTGAAACGGATTATACTTTGAACGGTGGTAGTTCAAGTAGTATTCGGAAAAGATATAAGTATATTGGAGTATCTTTTAACTTCATCTTTTAAACTTATATCTGGTTAATGATTATCTTATGCATGACAAAGATTTTCACAAAAATGTTGAGACAAGGTTAGATATATGAGATCATCTTGCAATAATATTTTTATATAGTTATAAACTGGAACTCTGTGTATATTATGCATGGCAGAGGATTTCAAAGATTTTGAAAAGTATATATGTATATATACTGAATATTTTGCGACTTCGTCGCATTAAGATATCAAGCTTGGTTCAATTCTTCTTGACCGAGACTTTCATTAGTGCTATGAGAATGCTCATATATTGTTATTCATTATACATATTATTTTGGTGGGCTTGTTGCTCACCCTTGCTTTCTTCTTTTATCACACAACAACAGATAGACAAGATGAACAGGACCAAGCTCCCAATTCGTGAGCGGATAAGAAACGTTCCCTAGTTTCCTGTCGGTGTTGATGCTGTTGTAGCTGAGGTAGGATCTACCAATAGGCTAGGCTTTCAACTTTTGATGTACCAGATATGTAAATTTATTTAGAAACCCTTTTGAGGTGTAATGACTTATAATTTTGGAATAAAATGACTTGTGTTATTGTTTGGTATTCATCTCTAAGACTATAACTTGTGGTGTGTGTGTGTATCGTGGGGTCACAGTACGCAGTAGTTGGTTGATTGTTAAGATTGAGTATCATTAAGGGAAATAGAACTCGTGACAACCCGGATCCCCGACCCCGGATTTGGGGGTGTTACAGTGATATTGTTCATCACTGAGAGAGAACAGTTTCATTGCAATACTGTTTTATTAATAAGATTATTCTTTGTTACATACTTGTGTTCTTAATTCGATTTGATTGTATTATACACTATATTCAACCCCTTTCTACAGTGTGTGTGACCTAACAAGTGGTATCAGAGCCTATCTGTTAACACATATACAGTAAAGATCCAAAACAATCATGTCTGAAGAAGAACAAACTCCAACCAAGCCCACCAAAACTGAAGAAAGTCCAAAGACTCAAATCCACAGTCGAAATGAGACTATTAGGGTTCCCATGCTGAGACCTTCTGAGTATCCCATATGGAAAGTGAGGATGACTATGTTTCTGGAAGCTACAGATCCAGAATACCTTGACAGAATTAAAGAAGGACCACATAAGCCAACCAAGCTCTCTGTTGTGGTTGCAGATCAGCCAGCAAAGATCGTACCAAAGGAGAAAAGTGAGTATACAGCTGAAGATATCTCATCTATTGCCAAGGATGCAAAGGTAAGACATTTGTTGTATAGTGCCATTGATAATGTCATGTCAAACAGGGTAATTAACTGTAAGACTACAAAGGAGATATGGGATGCCTTGGAGATAAGATGCCAGGGAACTGATGCAATTAAGAAAAACAGGAGGACTATACTCACTCAAGAGTATGAGCACTTTGACTCAAAACTGGTTTATATGACAGATTTGTCAAACTCTTGAATAATCTGTCACTGGTGGATAAGGAATATGATCTTGAAGATTCTAATCTTAAATTCCTTTTAGCTCTTCCTGAAAGTTGGGATTTGAAGGCAACTACTATAAGAGACAACTATGCTCTTGATGAAACTACTCTTGATGAAATTTATGGTATGCTCAAAACTCATGAACTTGAGATGGATCAAAGAAGCAAGTGACATGGGAGAAAGTCAAGGACAGTTGCTCTTAAGGCTGAGGAGGAATCCCCCAATGTGGTTGTCTCAAAGAAAGGCAAAGGAAAGGCTCTCATCATAAAGTCTGATACTGAGTAATCAAGTTCTGATAATGATGAGGATTCAGTAACTGAAAGTCTATCTGAGATGGATGCTGATGAAGAGATGATGAAACTGTGTGCTCTTATGGTGAAGGGTATCACAAAGATAGCCTACAGGAAATTCATAAGGGGAAAGAAGTTTTCCAGGAAAAGTGGAAGTTCTGATAAGAAGGGATTCAGAAAATCTGAAGGCAAAGCAGGAAAGTTTGACAGAGGAGATTACTCAAATGTTAAATGCTACAATTATGGTGAGAAAGGCCACATATCTCCTCATTGCAAGAAAGGAAAAGGTGACAAAGGCAAGGCACTTGTCACAAAGAAGAAAATCTGGACAGACACTTCAGATTCTGAAGATGAGGTGAACTATGCCTTGATGGCAAATGCTGATAGCAGTTCTGATGCTGCTGAGTTAAAGGTACCTCAAACAACTTATGCTTTTTATACTGATGATATTACTGAGTTGAGATCTTATCTTAAAACCATATTCATTAGCTATAGAGATCGGACTTTAATATGTGATAGGTTAACTTCTGAAAATCTGGCTTTTAAGAAAAGGAATGACTATTTAGAAAAGGAGTTAGTTATGTTCCATCAAACTCAGAAAGATAGAGATGATGCTTTTTATGTTAGAGATGAAGTGTTAAAATTGAATCAATCTCTAAAAACTGAGTTAGAAAGGGAAAGAGAGATTATCAGGACTTAATCTAACTCTGGAAGAACAACTCAGAATTTGCTAAGTAGTGGAAACTGGAAAGAGGGCTTAGGTTATGGAGATGATAAAAGTGAAATAGGAACTGAACAAATTAAGCCAATTGTTCTTAAACAAACTGTTAAGCCAAGGGTAAATCCTATTAAGTTTATAGCTAAAACTGTAAAGTCTGATTCTGAAAAGATGAAAGATATTGAGACAGAAGTTAAGGTAGAGTCAATTTCTGACAAATTAAAATAGGATAAACCAGATGAAGTTAACATAGGCTTAATGACAAAGAATCAGCTTAAGTATAAGCTGAAAGAGATTAAGAATGTAAACAAGGTAAAGCCACCTAAGAAAAATAGGAATGGAAAGGAAGGTGTGAATAAAAGCAATAATTATATGCCTATTCCTAATACTCCTAGAAAGAAATGCTATAACTGTGGAAATTCTAACCACCTGGCTTCTTTTTGCAGGAAGAATAAGAATATAAACTCCTTACCTTCTAAGTCAGGAGTTAAGAGTCAGTCTGTTAGGTTTAAGCCACAAAATCCTTGTTTTCATTGTGGTAGTGTATGGCATTCCATTTATACTTGTAAGGAATATCATAGTTTGTACTATAATTATTATCAAATAAAACCTTATTCGAAGAAAGTTGTTTTAATTCCTTCTAGTGTAAGTTCTGATGCAAAGTTTGATACTGTAAATTCTGATAAACAGCATGTTAGCATAAACTCTGAAATTAAATCCGCTGCAAATGCTGACAAACTTAATAAGGCCAAAGGATCCAAGCAAGTATGGGTCCTTAAAACTAATCATTAGTGGTTTTTGTGATTGCAGGGCAACAGGAAAAACATCCTAGTTCTTGATAGTGGATGTTCAGGATATATGACCGGAAATAAAGCATGGGAAAACTCTGGGATATGGCAATATCAATCTTGGAAATGTCATCATTGAAAAAGTAGCTCTAGTCTCAGGACTTAAACACAATCTGATGAGTGTTAGTCAAATCTGTGACAGAGGTTATCATGTGGATTTCTTTGAAGAACACTGTGAAGTTGTAAGCAAATCTACAGGCAAAGTTGTTCTGAAGGGATACAGGCATGGTAACATTTATGAAGCCAAGCTTTCAACAAGTTCTGATGGTTCTGCAATCTGTCTATTAAGTAGAGCATCAATTGAAGAAAGCTGGGATTGGCACAAGAAACTCTCTCATTTAAATTTTAATAATATAAATGAACTAGTCAAGAAAGATCTTGTGAGAGGATTGCCAAAATCAGTATTTGCTCCTGATGGCCTTTGTGATTCATGTCAAAAGGCAAAACAAAGAAAGTCTTCATTCAAGAGCAAGACTGAATCTTCAATTCTTGAGCCTTATCACCTACTACATGTTGATCTATTTGGTCCAGTGAATGTCATGTCTATTGCAAAGAAGAAATATGCTATGGTCATAGTAGATGAGTTTAACAAATACACATGGGTGTATTTCTTGCACATAAAAAGTGAAACTGCATCTATCTTGATTGATCATGTCAAACAACTGGATAAATTGGTCAAAAACTCTGTGAAAATCATAAGAAGTGATAATGGCACTGAGTTCAAGAATTTGATCATGGAAGAGTTTTGCAAAGACAATGGAATAAAGTAGGAATTATCTGCTCCTGGAACTCCACAGCAAAATGGAGTTGTTGAAAGAAATAATAGAAGTCTTATTGAAGCTGCACGAACTATACTTGATGAAACAAAGTTACCAAGCTACTTTTGGGCTGAAGCTGTGTAGACTGCTTGTTTTACTCAGAATGCAACACTTATCAACAAGCATGGCAGGACACCATATGAGATGGTGAAGAAAAAGAAGCCAAATCTGAAGTACTTTCATGTATTTGGATGCAAGTGTTTTGTTCTTAAGACTCATCCTGAACAGCTATCCAAATTTGATCTAAAAGCTGATGAAGGAATTTTTGTTGGATATTTAATTTCCATAAAAGCCTTCAGAGTCTACAATTTAAGAACAAGAATTGTCATGGAATCTATCAATGTCTCTTTTGATGATAAGAAGATTACTGGACTTGAAGATTTCAATGATCATAATCAGTTGAGATTTGAGAATGAAGTTTTAAATTCTGATTCTGTAAATTCTGATAGTCTAAATCCTGATACTGCAAATTCTGATGGGTTAAACTCTGATGTTATTGATACTGTGGTGACTACGCCAAAGGAAAATACACCTGTGCAGGGGGAGCATATTGAAGATCCAACAACATCTCAAGAAGCATCAGGACCTAGAACAGGCTCTTCAAGTTCTAATTCATCAAGTTCTGATGGGCCAAGTTCTGATAATTCTGGAAACTCAAATTCTGAAGGATCCAACTCAGAGAGCATAATTTCAGGGGGATTATTAGAAAGTGTTGATGGAGATAGCATGGATCATGGGGGAGCATCCAGTTCTAGAGATCACCTTCAATCTGCAAGGAAGTGGACTAAAGCACATACACCTGACTTGATTATTAGAGATCCTGAAGCAGGTGTTAGAACTAGAACATCAACATCAAATTAATGTCTCTATCATTCTTTTCTTTCTCAGACTGAACCAAAGAAAGTGGAAGAAGCTCTTCAAGATGTTGATTGGGTGCAAGCAATACAGGAAGAGTTGAATGAATTTGAAAGAAATAAAGTCTGGACCCTAGTGCCAAGACCAAAGAATAGATCTGTTGTTGGTACAAAGTGGGTGTTCAGAAATAAAACTGATAGTGATGGCATAATTACAAAAAATAAAGCAAGGCTGGTTGCAAAAGGATATTCTCAACATGAGGGAATTGATTATTATGAAACATTTGCACCAGTTGCTAGATTGGAAGCCATAAGGATATTTTTGGCTTATGCTGCTCACAAAAAGTTTAAAGTCTTTCAAATGGATGTAAAAAGTGCTTTTATTAATGGAGATTTGGAAGAAGAAGTATATGTTGAACAACCTTCAGGTTTTGTAGATTCAAAATTTCCTAATCATGTCTACAGACTTGATAAAGCACTTTATGGCCTTAAGCAAGCTCCAAGAGCATGGTATGAGACATTAGTTTAGTTTCTTCTGGAAAGTAGATTTAACAGAGGGACTATTGACAAAACTTTATTCTATCTCAATCATGGAAAGGATTTACTTTTGGTGCAGATATATGTTGATGATATCATTTTTGGTTCTACAAATGACAGACTTTGTAAAAGGTTTGCCAAGCTAATGCAGTCAAGATATCAAATGAGTATGATGGGAGAACTTAGCTATTTTCTGGGCCTTCAAGTCAAGCAGAATGAAGAAGGAACTTTTATTTGCCAATCTAATTACACCATAAATTTGTTGAAGAAATTTGGAATGCAAGACTATTCAAGTGCATCCACTCCCGTGGCCAATGCAACAAAATTGGATAAGGATACTGGTACATCAGTAGATATTACTGATTACAGAGGGTGCAAAATTGACTGGAAAAGCACAAGTGGAAGCTTCCAATTTCTTGAAGGCATATTAGTTTCTTGGTTTAGCAAGAAACAAAATTCAATTTCCACATCAACTGTAGAGGCAGAGTACATTGCTGCAGGAAGCTGTTGTGCACAAATTCTTTGGATGAAGAATCAGTTACTGGATTATGGGTTAACATATTCTAAAATACCCATTTACCGTGATAATCAAAGTGCTATTGCTATGACAGGTAATCCAGTGCAACACTCAATGAAAAAGTACATCAGCATTAGGTACCACTTCATAAGGGAACATGTGATTGAAGGTACAGTGGAATTGCATTTTGTTCTAACAAATCAACAACTAGCAGATATCTTCACAAAACCACTGTGAGAAGCTACTTTTAGAAGATTGGTAAATGAACTTGGAATGGTTTCAGGTTCTTTCTCTAAATCTGTTTAATTTATGTTCTGATACATCAGACTTTATGATCATTCTTTATAGATATTACTATCTTTATGTAATCTGTGCTTAAATTAAAATTTTCCTAAGTGCTGATTGTTGTATGATGTGAATTTTTAAACTCTAATAGTGATATGAATGTTTCTGTGACTATTCAATCCAATGAGGATAACTGTTCTAGATGCTGACCTAGTAGTCTCTAATATACTAGAGTTCCCATGTTTGAAGTAATTGTTTATATGGAAATCTTTTAACACAAGCAAATTCTGATATTGAGCTTGGTTAGGTTTACTTTGTGTACTTTATTACTAAGTCAAAAACTAGAATAATGCTTCTTATCTGTTAAGTTCTGATTTTGGTAAATCTTATGGATGTACTAAGTGCTGATAAGCCTCACTTATCAAAACAAAATGTAGAGAAAATAAATAAATATCAGGTACTCCTTTGAGATCTAGAGAAAAATTTATGTGGAAGGGAAGACCCAAGTGCATTGCTGGTATTAAGTTATATGCATTAGAAAAGCAAAATAAAATTTTCTTGGTGACTTTTCACATTCTCTGATTACTGGAGAAATACTCTGATAATAGCATAAATTCTGATAAGCAGTTGTGACTCACTTACACTGAGGAGCTCCTGTGAAAAAGAATATCAAAAGATGCATAAAATGAGCACAAAACAGTTGAGGTGGACTCATGCATGAACTCATTCTATAGTAGACTTCAGACAAATGACAGATTTTGAGCAATATTCTTAGTTATGCTTTATTTTTAAGATATACTGAAGTGAATCAGACTTTAGTCTTTGTATGATATTTAGCTTAAAGCACACACTTACACTCCATATGAATGATGAAAATTACCGTGGTGATTAATGTTGTTTTAGATGAACAGTTTAAGTGCTAGTTGCATAAATTCTGAGGACAAGTTCTGATGGAAGTTCTGATGATTAAGTTCTGAGGAAACCATATCAGTATTTGTGTGAAGAATTACAGAAATAAACATTTACTTTTTGAGTATAGAAGCCATATTCTGATGACCTTTAAATTCTGATAATAATCAAGTTCTGATGCTTACGTGGCAGTATTTATTTACTTGATTTATTTTTGGTCAATAATTGAACGATTCTATTTTATCAGAATATTGGTTTAAGTGAGATAAAGACAGTCATAATTACTTGTTTAGTGGGAACAGTTTTTTTTGAAAAACTGCATTTGCATAGTAATCATTACTTATTTCCCGTGCCCATTAACTATTGTCTTAATCACTGCATGGCTGACAGGTGTAAAAACTGTTCAACTTCGTAATAACTGCTGTCAAGTGGAGTGTATAAGTAAAAAAGATAAAAGATTTTAAAATCTTTTATTTACATTTCTTTCTATCCTCTCTTTCTTTTCTCTTAATCTCTCTATATTCTCTGACGGTTTTCTATACAGACATTTTATCAAACACCTTTCAGGCACTCTTATTTCTCACTTCTTTTTCAATGGCACCCAAGGATTTAATCGTCAATGGAGCTAAGTTTGTACCAAACAACTACGCTTCCATTCTCACTAAGAGTGAAGCTCCTTCGGAACTTCATTTTATTCAGGATTTCTTATCTCATAGTGAAATTGGGTTCACTTTGACGCATCCAGCAACTTTTTCTGGAACTCAAGTTCTGACGTTCTGGCGAACTGGTTTGTATGATGATGGTGGTAAAGCTGAGTCACCAAGCATTTTGGAAGCTCCATCTACTTCACATCTTTCTCACCACACTCCACCAATAACTCCACTGCTTGATGCTGATTACCATGTAGATGAATCTTCTATTGCTTCACATACAATCATTCTATCCAAAGATACTGATGCTGAAGACTCTGCAAGTTCTGTTGAAGCAAATGCTAAAAATACTGGTGAAGCTGCTACAAATATAAATGCTGATGCAGCTGGTCCTTCAGAACATGCACCTCCATAAACAGTTGGTAAAGCTGAATTAATCAAAAAATTTATTAGAAAGGACGCACCAATACCTTGGGAGGAAACTCCAAGAGGAGAGGAATGGACCAAGAAGTGGAATGACTCAGAATTCACACCAAATTCCTACATTCTTTCTGAGCACATTTCAAAGGATGATGAGTTACTAACAAGTGCTGATTTCAAAACTCAAATCCGAGTTACAACACTCAGTACAAGGAACCTTCAAGGTCACCATTCACATAATCAAGCCAAAGTTGACAAGCTTCAAGACTCAATTACTTAACAGGATATGAACTTTTCACTGGATAAGAAAAGATTTTTCAAGCCTGCCTTTAACAGAGTTGAGGCTATTGAGAAAGCTCAGGAGAAACAGCAAGCTCAGATTGCTGAAGTACTAAAGAATCAAGCTTCTCAACAAGTTCAACTAAATGAAATCCAATCTTCAGTGGAACTACTTCTCTCTCTCCTACTACCTGGATGATGCCAAAAAGGGGGAGAAGGTGGTTAAGTCCAAATGCTCTATTGATTTAGCACTGAAGAAAAAGGATGATGGAAATGATGACCAGGGAAACTCTGAAAAGGGTAGATGTCATGGTCAAGGGAAAGACTCTTCATCTAGGAAAGCAAGAACTTCTAAACAGAGATCAAGCTCTGATGCTGATAAAATAATAAGTTCCGATAAACAAGTTCTGACTAAGCCTGATGTTCTGATACAAGGTGAAAGTCAAGAATCACAGAAGTTTATGCAGACACTGAAGCTCAAGGGGAAGGAAACAACAGTCTACTATCAAGACCCCAAGATACATAAGCTGGATGAAGAAATTTCAAAAAGACTATTTCTCAAAGACAATCCAGGAATGGACTTTGAAAGTCTGAAGGAAGAAGAAGCTAGATTTAAAGCAGAAAATGTCAAATCCAAGTCTAAAGCTTATATTACTGCAAAGAAACCTTCAAAGCCTAAGGGCATTGTGATTAAAGAGAAGACAAACTCTGAGGTAACCAAATCCACATCCAAAGCCAAATCACAAGTGGAGGTAGATCCAAGGTTCAAGGGCAAAGCTAAAGTTGATGATTATGTAAAAATCTATCTGCCAATCATGGATGAACAAGTAAATGCTGATGAAGATACTAGTCTGATTCTGAAGAAGAAGAAGAATATTTAAACAACCTCTAACAGAGCTCATGTTGTTCAAGATCAGGACTTAGTAAATTCTGATATTACAATGAAGCAAGCAACCTCTGACAGACTCAAGTTGTCTTGATATCAGAAGATAAAGAAGAATTAACCTCTGACATTGCTCATGTTAAACCATCAACAGTTCTGCTACCTGGGTTCACTAAAGATCAACAATCTACTCAACCTTTGAAGACTACATCAAGTGGTTTTGAAGCAAGAGTTATTCTAGGAAAGGAAGCTAAAGAAAAATCAGGATTGGGTAGTTCTGATAAAGAAGAATACACAACACTACCAATGATCCAACTTCCTTAAGTGCACCAAGAGTAGGAACAACTCCTGAAAGATTGAATCAATTGGAGTCTGTACAAATGGTCTACCACTCTGTGCTAAAAGAAGATATCATGCTATACTTCATGACAGATGGGAGGGTATTTCAGATAAGAAAGGATGCTATTCATTTTAAGTACTTTAAAGAATTGCAACATGTGCTATTTCTACTTCAAGTGAAGAACAGATCAACAGATGGTGCTGCCAGATACATAAGGTCTGATATTGAAAGACAGAAGAAATTATACTCTGTAAAGTCTGACAGGCCATACTATCCTAAGTACAGAGCTCACAATGGAGAACTAGTTGAAATGAAGCCTAATACTGCCAAAATCACTACATTTTTGGGTATTAAGGGACTGGAGTTCAATCTGGAGTCTGACAAAGCTTATCTGATCAGATTGGATCAGCAGATAAGGAAAGCAAAGATTAATGATCTCAGGGCTGCTATCTTTCAGATAGGAGAAAATACAGTTGAACTTAAAGATGCTAAAAGGAGGATGATAAATGAACTTGAATATGCTGATAAAACTCTTCTGAAGAACTATCTCAGAACAACTCCTGACATTCAAGAGATCAAACACTGAAGCCAAGTCAAGGACTACAACTGTTAAATTTTGAAGAATATACAGGCTAAAGCTGATATCATACTTTAAGGATGGTAAAAGCTACAAGGACTGTGAGTTGTAGTTATCTAGTCAAATTCTCATATGCATTTGTACTTAATATTTTTGACATCATCAAATATCTATTGAACTTGTATATTATGCTAATTTACAAGTTAGGGGAGATTGTTAGATATATTTGTGATGTCATGTCTAATAATGATTTGTGTTTAGTTTTCAAATCTTGACTAACAGGACAAATCAGGACTTAACTGGATATCAGTACTTATACTGAAGTCAGAACTTAAGATATCAGAACTTAAGTTATCAGAACTTAAGTTATCAGAAGATATTCATCAGAAGATAATATCAGGACTTAAGAAGACATTCAGATAAGGAAGGTGGATGATTGAAAGGAAAGAAGATCAAGACTAAAACAAGAAGATATATGCATGGAGAAGAATTCTATGAAGAATAGAAGACTTGGAGGAAAAGATAACTAATTGATATATTTTAGGATACATAATCATATTCGATATCAATTTGAGATTATCTAGTAACTGTGTGGTATATAAACACAGACATAGGGTTTACACTATAAGTGTTATCATTATCGAGAATATTATTCATTGTAACCCTAGCAGCTCTTAGTGATATTGTTCATCACTGAGAGAGAACAGTTCCATTGCAATACTGTTTTATTAATAAGATAATTCTTTGTTACATACTTGTGTTCTTAATTCAATTTGATTGTATTATACACTGTATTCAACCCCCTTCTACAGTGTGTGTGACCTAACAGAAGACAAAGCCAAGAGCAATCAAGAAGGTCAAGCCTGTGAAACTCAGAACCAAAACCCTAACCAACTGTCAACAAGGGAGATCTTCTATACATCTATGATATTAAAGAATTTTCAGACATCAATTTCTACATGGATGAGCTAGAAGAAGTGAGAGCAATTGATGCTCACAGGATTCTCCCTGAAAGACTGGTATTCATGTACAAAGGTGGGAAAGAGTTTACATGGCCCCTTCACAGAATTCTTCTAGAAAGTTGTTCTGTTTTGATAAAGATCTTCTCATCCTTCAAGAAAAATTTTGGATTCAATATGACAACCAAGAAATTGGTTCTAAAGAAGATAGAAGAACTCAGGAGCAGAAATGCCTCAAATGCACTTCCAAGAACTCTATACATTCGCTTCACAGGAAATACAGTGCACTTGAGGCCTTGCTGGTTGATGGAATTCATGGATGACAAAGGTGTTAGAAGATTCTTCAGATTTTAGGATCAATTGAGCATCTCAAGCAATGAGACTCTATTGGAAATGCAAGAAAAATTGGATCTATCAAATGCTGAAGAATTTGAATTTCACAGATAACTCCAAAATCAAATAGAAGAAAACAACTGGAAGCATGGGAAGAAATCAAGAGAATCAAGGAAATATAAAACATCTACTCAGACTAGAGGAGCACCTTGATAATGACTGTGAGACCTCTTTGTACACTTTACTTTGTTCAATTTATAAATAAATTGTAGCACTTACAAGTTTTATCTACCATAATTCTATCTGTACATTCAGGGTGTTTTGTTATCATCAAGTTTCTCTTCATTTATGGCTACAATTCCAGTAGACATAAATTAGGGGAGATTATTAGGAATATGTTTTGAACTTGATGATAAATTGAACAAAACATCTTAGTAGATTTTAACTTAGTGTTTTTGTAGCTCTCGACGGATGTTCTAATATAGTCCTGACGGATGAACTTTATAGTCCCGACGGATGACAATTTGACATCCATCGAGAGTGTAGCTTGTGTAATAATAAGTCTTGTAGCACATTCCTGTAAACAACAATGTTTTAGTTGAGTACATTCTGTAGGATTCTTTAAGTCATGTTGACTACTAGTTTGATATGCAGAATAGGTTGGCTAATTATAAATATAAGATGTCTTGTAATTCTGCATAAGTGAAATAGAATCAAGTGACAGAAAGACTCCCGACGGATGATCTACAAAGACTCCTGATAGATAATTAATAAGGCTCCCGACGGATGACAACCATAGTCCCGACGGATGATGATATTCAAAATAGCAGTTGACAGTGACAATATAGTCATATGCGTCGGGTGTGTGCAAATGGAATGTGGCAGCCTAATTGCAGGATTTAGAGAACAAAAAAACATTACCATTTTTATGCAATTATGAAGATATTCAAAGATGCTGGATAGAGTAATGTAGCAGCATGAAGTTAGACTAGATTAAGTTTATCTTATTGTCTTGTCTTACTATCATGTAACTTGGTGATATATAAACCAAGCGTAGCAAGTAGAACAACTAACTGAGAAAGCATTATTTTCAGAGAGATAGATAAAGTTGTATCTGTTAAGAATCTCTTTATAATTCTGTAAGTTCTCTTGTAAGCAGCTGTGTGCTATTCAAGCATCACAGAGTTCTCAACTTTATATATATCTCTGGTGGATAAGTTCAAATCCACCAGAAAGTTTTAAAGCTTTGTGTTTTAATTTCTATTATTCTTTCATTCTGTACTACTGTAAATCAAACAAAGTTATATACTAAATAAGAACATTTTTAAAAATTAGAAAAAGTAGCCAGAATTACATTCAACCCCCCTTCTGTAATTCTTATTGCATTGTTTGGGATTAACAAAATGAAAGTCGTAGCTTGAAACACAAGTCACAGGTTACTCCAGAAATTCTCCATGGTGCAGGTTGATATTTTCAAGTCGCAAGTTACAATCAAAATCCAAGTCATAAGTTAATTTATTCTAGTTGCTGGATACAATTTACAAAGCTGACAATTAAAAACATATGGATATAAATCATCCACGTGTCCCTTCTCTCTCCAACAACCTACAGTCTATATAATCAACAAAAACAAATTAAATATGCATCTCCTCCATTTTTACAAAGTGCGAAGCTCTTGAAAAATTATCTCAGCTCACTTTGAAAGCTCAATTTGACAAGGGGAGGTCATGTCCAATTAGTTCCACACCAATTAAAGCCTTACAAACTTGTAACACTCTATTATTCCCAATCAATACAACAAAAATTACAGAAGGGGGGTTGAATGTAATTCTGGCTACTTTTTGAGATTTTAAAAATGCTCTAACTTAATATATATAACAGTGTTTGATTTGCAGTAATGCGGAATGGAAGAATAATAGAAATCAAAACACTAAGTAATAAAACATAAAGCTTTAAAACTTTCTAGTAGACTAAAACATTGTTGTTTGCAGAAAATAGCTACAATACTTATTATTACATAAGCTACACTCTCGATGGATGTACAGCTATCATCCGTCAGGACTATAAAGATCATCCGTCGGGACTATAATAAAATATTTGTCGAGAGCTACAAATTCACTAAGTTAAATCTACTAAGGTGTTTTGTTTAACTTATCA
This sequence comes from Apium graveolens, assembly GCF_009905375.1. Taxonomy (NCBI): domain Eukaryota; kingdom Viridiplantae; phylum Streptophyta; class Magnoliopsida; order Apiales; family Apiaceae; genus Apium; species Apium graveolens. Next base: position 100,463,576 of record NC_133655.1, on the reverse strand, counting down.
TCAAGTTCATAACATAATCCTAACAATCTCCCCCAGTTTATGTCTACCGGAATTGTAGCCATAAATTAAGAGAAACTTGATGATAACAAAACACCCTAAATGTACAAATTGAAATATAGTAGATAAAACTAATAAGTGCAACAGTTTATTGAAAATTGAACAAAGCAAAGTGTACAAGAGTTCTCACAATCATTATCAAGGTGCTCCTCTAGTCTGAGCAGATGATTCATATTTCCTTGATTGTTTGGATTTCTCTCCAAGCTTCCTGTTATTTTCTTCTATTTGATTTTGGAGTTGTCTGTGGAATTCAAGTTCTTTAGCATCTGATAGATCCAGCTTTTCTTGCATTTCCAATAGAGTCTCATTGCCAGAGATACTCAGTTGGTCATCCAGTCTAAAGAATCTTCTAACACCCTTGTCATCCATGAATTCCATCAGCCAATAAGGCCTCAAATGCACTCTATTTCCTGTGAAGGGAACTGATAGAGTCTTTGGGAGTGCATCCTTGGCTTTATTACTCCTTAGATCTTCTATTTTCTTTAAGACCAATTTCCTTGTAGTTACATTGAATCCAAAGTTTTTCTTGAAGGATGAGAAGACCTTTATCAGTACATAGCAGCTTTCTTGAAGAATCCTATGAAGAGGCCATATGATTTCTTTCCCTCCCTTGTACTTGAACACCAGCCTTTCAGGAAGATTTTTGTGAGCATCAATAGCTCTCACTTCTTCTATTTCATCCATGTAGAGATTAATCTCTGAAAATTCTTTGATATCACAGATGTATAGAAGATATCCCTTGTTGACAGTTGGTTGAGCTTTGGCTAGGGCTTTGGTTCTGAAACTCACAGGCTTAACCTTCTTGATTGCTTTAGACTTTGTTTTTTTTGGCTTGTTGAAGATAGGTAAATTGAGTTCAGGAATTGAAAAACTTTCCCAGTCTATTGGCTCATCCTTGGGAATTATAGGCTCACCATGAAATTTCTTTGTTGGATCCACCTTGAAATCCTCATGAACCGCTGAGGGTCTGGATGTTTGAGTTGTAGAAGTAGACTGGTTAGGAATGTAATCTTCTAATTCCTCATCACTGAAGTCCAATTTTCTCTTGATTCTTTGCTTGTATCTTGGTTTCTTTGTCTATTGAGGTTTATTGAGCATTTTCCAGATCTTGAGCTTCAGTAATCACAGGTGGTTTCTCAGAAATCTCAATTGTTGTTTTCACAGCTTGAAGTTTGGCCAAGATAGCAGCTTGCTTCTTCTTTTGTTTGAGCTTTTTAGCATCTAAAGCAGCCTGCTTCTTTTCTTGCTTGATTATTTCTTTTTCTTCCTTCTTGGCTTCTGCAAACTAAGGGTGTCCAGCAACCACACAGATTTCTTTACCATTTCTGTAGATCTTGGCAATTTTTCTTTTCAGCACTGAATCAGTTGGATCTTTGAAGAATGCAATGGACCTTGCCAATAGCTTCTTTTCATCTGGCCTTGGAGTTTTAAATATAAGATCCACAGTATTTTTGTCTGATGACTTCGGATAGTTTTTCTTAGGCTACAAAACCAGATTGGCCTTTGGAGACTTTATGCATGAAGGTTGGCCCTTTTCTAAGCTACCTATACTCATTTCATTCACAGAGATTTGTTTGACTTGAGAGTGATGATGAAAAGTCTTGTCTGGTTTCTCAATTGGCCCAAATTTCATTGTAATTTCTTCATCAATTTTCTTCCACTTTTCATCCATTTCCTTCTCAACAGCTGCAACATCAAGCTTCTTGAAATTCGACTGTGAATCCAGCTTAGTAGCTGCTATTTGGATCAGATCAATGCTGTCCAATACTGGTGGCTTTGGTAAAGTAATTTATGGAACTATTACTTGACTAATTTGAACATTTATCACATTCTCCCCCTCACTGATTTGCTCTCCTTGACTAACTGGGATAATTGAATCTTTTTCCCCCTTTTTGTTATCATCAAGTAGAGTGGAGGTAGAAGTCTGTGCAGCCACCAGCTTTTGAAGCAACTGAGTTTGTTGTGCTTGATGTAAATGAATAGCTGTGAGAGAGGCTTCTACTGCTTTCAGTCTTGTATCCAGGGAATCCACTTTGGTTGCAAGATTAGAATTTTTCCTTAATTGTCTGTTGATGTCAAGCACTGTTGTATTTGGAAATTTAGATTTAATCTTTCAGAGACATCCTTCTTGACTTGGTCAATCTCTGTTTTGATTGAAGTGACATCCAGATTATGTTGAAGAGATTGTATTTGCTGTAGTTGTAGAGAGTTGAGGTGTTCCTGTAGAAGATTCTTGGTGCTAGCATTAGTGGTGGCTTGAAGAGCAGTCTGTATCTGTTGAATTATATGAAAGAGAGTGGACTTAAAATGATGTTCATCACAATCTTTGGAAAATGCCTAAGATGGCATGCTAGATCTGGAGCTAGGGCCTTCTTCTCCCCCTCTGTCCATTGGTTCTTCTTCATCATCATCTTCATCTCCAAAGAACTCTTCAGAACCACCAGTTCCATAATCAACATCATCACCAGCTGTAGATGGCATGGCTGTGATGACATCCTTTGCTCTTTAAATTGAAGCAGTTCTATGCACCAAGTTTAGCATCCTTTCTGCAGCCACATTGTCATGTTCAACTAGAACTTGATATGCTGACATAGGGTGAGTAAATGCCTCAGCTTCAAAAGAAACAGAATCTAAAAGAGCTTGATATTCTTGCTGAATTAGCTGTCTCTTGTCAGCCTCATTGACATCCATTAACTCACTTACAATGGGCTCTTCCCATTCAGCTGTACCTGCTTTTCTCTCATTTTCTCTCTGTTCTTGCATCAAGGGCCCCCTTGGCTCACCACCCTCACACCCTCACCTTCACTTACTAAGGTGGAACTCCTCTCACTCTCTTTTTCCAGGATGGAAGAAATAGCCTGCATGATTTCTCTCTTTTCCTCTCCTTTTGCCTGAGAGCAACTAAGCCTCTCACTCAATTCACTCCCTTCCCTCAGTCCTAAGAGTGATTGTACAACTACTAACTCATCTACACTTGTAACAATTGTTAAAATTTCAGTGTATGTAGTGAGTACCGACGGATGATGAACATCCATCGGGGTAGTAGTTAGGATAGCCGACGGATGACTGCTGTTAGGCACATCCGTCGGGATACAATCACTAACCGACGGATGAACAATATCCACCGGAATAGAAGAAATGATAGAGTTTGGAGTGTAAAATTTTGTGGACTCTGTGCATATTGATGATAATTTGGGCACAGATGTCTCAACAGTTCCTGAAAGAATTAGCAAGTGAGCCAACAAATCATCTAAAAGATGATGTGATTTTGACTTCCCCAACAGAGTTAAAGAAGGGGAATCAGGGATTGTTGTGTTGATCATATCCACATCCAGAGAATTTGTGGGAGAGTTTGGTGTTTGTGGTGCTTCTATGATTAAAGAGTTTGGTGTTTGTGTGTTCCATGTGCATCCCTAATGGTTTTGGATATCTTCTTTCTGGCATAAGTTTGGGGTGAGCTTGTGTCCCTTACCCTCTTAGCCTGTGCTCCTGGTTGGTGAAGGAATTTACGGATGAGCGGAAGCATGATATAACATTTATTTCGTAAAAACCATATACCGCACATATAGAAAAACGTATAAAAAGGAAAAACTGAGGAATCGTAACCATACCTTGTGAATCGAAGCTTTATAAAAATGGAGTGCTAGCAGTTGCTTCTTAGTGTGTGAAGCACTCTACCGGTATCCACCAAGAACGATCCTCTTCGATGAACCTTTTTATAAAACCGGGCTTTTATAAAAATGGAGTTTTTGGGAGAGAGAAGGGAAGAAGATGGAGGCTAGGATTTTCACAAAACCAAAATTGTGTGAGTAGAATGAGCCATCTCATTCTATTTATAGGGCTCTCCTAGGGTTATAAAATATATCTTTATATATATATATTAACCCCCACATTTTATCTTTATAAAATGCTCTAATAATAATTAAAACTATTTTAATCATTATTTCTTTTTCTAAACTATTTAGAAAATAATTCTCTCTCTCATTATTTCATCAAAGAAAATATTCTTTTATGGTGTGACCCTGTAGGTTCAATATTATGCCGGTAGTAGAAATAAATAATAATAAACTTTTATTAGTTATTTACATGAATAATAAAATTCACTAAATATAATTAACTGATTAATTATATTTATTCTACATCGTGAGTGATGCTTCTCAACATATCGCGACTATCCAGATAATATGAATTCACTGCTTAGAATACCAAGAACCTGTCAGTGACTAGTTATCGTACAATGAATTCCTTCTACCCTTACAATATCCCGATTAAATACAAGGCATGGATCTCGTGTCAGGCCTATCAAATTTAATCATATGATTTCTTATTCATAATGCAAAGTTCATATTAATGCAAATTAGAAACTCCTTTCTAATTTCATACACTCTGGCCAGAGATTCCAGAACTCGCATACTAAGAATAACATAGGATATTCTCTTCCTATACTAGAAGGGGTAGATCCTCTATTGACGTTAACTATCTCTATACACAAATCCCTATGCCCAAAATAGACCTAATGGATGTCCTTGAGACAAAGGACTAAACAAAGTACAGTTCATTATATACAAGATAACTTTAACGATCTCAAGTCTAAGGACACTTGTACAACTATCACTCAGTGAACCACTATTGACACGTGAGTAATCTCCATTAGTTGTTCAACTTATCGAGTCATGTTCAGTGAACTTATTCCCTAATAAGCACCAACATACTAGCTATAATGTCACCACACAAATGCCTATGAGAACAGACATCCTTCTGAAGGGAGCAAGCATAGTATGTACCAATCTTTGCGGATCCACTAACATTCGATTAGTTATCCTATGATCAGGAACTGTTTAAGTCTAGAGTTATCGTCTTCTAGATCTCACTATTATAATCTCATTATAATTCTAGAATCTTTACTCTAAACTAAGGAACATCTTATTTAATACACTTTTAATAGATAAAGCCCATAATAAAAACATAACAAGTCTTTTATTAATTTCAATGAAATCAAATGGGAATACAAGAAATTTTTTCCTAACTCATCATACATGATTGGATTTAGGACAAACACTTTCAATCTCCCACTTGAACTAAAGCCAATCACCCTGGTATCTAATACCCATCTTCTCTTTATGACGATCAAAGTGAATCTGAGACAATGACTTTGTGAGTGGGTCTGCTACGTTGTTATGTGTGTCAACTCTCTCAATCTTGACATCTCCTCTTTCAATGATTTCCCTAATCAAATGAAAGTGTCACAAAACATGTTTGTAATTTTTATGAGACCTAGGTTCCTTTGCTTGTGCTATTGCTGCGTTGTTATCACAATACAACACAATAGGCTCCTCAATGCTAGGAACAACTCCCAACTCAGAAACAAATTTCCTCATCCAAACGGCTTCTTTTGCAGCCTCACTTGCAGATATATACTCTGCTTCCGCTGTGGAGTCAGCCGTTGTAGACTGTTTGGAACTCTTCCAACTAATCGCACTACCATTCAGAGTAAACATGTACCCTGACATGGACTTGCTATCATCACTTTATGATTGAAAACAAGAGTCAGTATAACCCTCTATTTTCAACTCAGATCCACCACCAAAAACAAGAAAAATATCCTTAGTCCTTCGCAAGTACTTAAGGATGTTCTTCACTGCTTTCCAGTGGTCTTCACCTGGATTGGACTGATATCTGCTCGTCACACTGATTGAATAAGCAACATCAGGCCTAGTACATAACATCGCGTACATGATAGATCCTATTGCTGAAGCATAAGGAATCTTACTCATACGCTCTCTTTCCTCAGGTGTCTTAGGAGACATCTTTTCGGAAAAGGGACACTCCAAGGCTCATCGGTATGAGACCTCTTTTGGAGTTTTCCATGCTAAACCTTTTAAGCACTTTCTGGATGTATGTACCCTGGGTAAGACCTATCATTCTTCTAGATCTATCTCTATAGATCTTTATACCGAGAATGTAGGATGCTTCTCCCATGTCCTTCATAGTGAAGTTCTTCGATAGCAACAGTTTGACTGATTGCAGCATCGATATATCATTTATTATAAGAAGTATGTCATCCATATACAATACAAGAAATGTTACCGCGCTCCCACTAACCTTCTTGTAGACAAATGGTTCATCTATGTTTTTGATAATACCAAACTCTTTGATTGTCTCATCAAAACGGATGTTCCATCTACGAGAAGCTTGCTTTAAACCATATATAGTTCGTAGAAGCTTACACACTAGGTGTTTATTTCCCTTGGAAAGAAAACCCTTTGGCTGTGTCATATACACTTCCTCTTCAAGTTTCCCATTGAGGAAGGCCGTTTTCACATCCATTTGCCAGATCTCATAGTCGTAGTAAGCAGCAATCGCAAGCAAAATCCGAATTGATTTTAACTGGGTTACAGGAAAAAAAATTTCATCAAAGACAATCCCTTTCCTTTGTCTGAATCCTTTTGCCACGAGCCTGGCCTTATAGGTCTCCACCTGGCCATCTGCTCCAATCTTTCTCTTGTATACCCATTTGCACTCAATAGGCTTCACACCCTCAGGTGCTTCAACCAAAGTCCATACTTGGTTGGTATACATAGATTCCATTTCGGATTTCATGGCACTTTGCCGTTTCTCTGAGTCAACACTACTCATAGCCTCATTATAGGTCATAGGGTCATCATCATCAATGATTGATAACTCATTGTCATTCTCAATGACAAAGCCATAATACCTCTCAGGTTGGCGAGACACTCTCCCTGACCTACGAATGGGCTGTTCCACAAAAGGTTATTCAGTCTGAACAGATGTTTCCACTTGAACCGTAGTAGTTTGTGCTTCTTGAACTTCATCAAGTTCAATTTTGCTCCCACTGTTTCCTTCAAGGATAAACTGCTTTTCCAAGAAGGTAGCATGTCTGGAGATAAACACCCTATGATCGGTGTAAAAGTAATACCCTAAAGTCTATTTAGGATATCCCACAAAACTACATTTTATGGATCGAGATTCCATCTTATCTGGGTCAACTTTCTTGACATAAGCTGGACATCCCCAAATCATAACGTGTTTAAGACTTGATTTCCTTTCTTTCCATATCTCGTATGGAGTTTGAGGAATAGATTTGGAAGACACCTTATTCAGTAAATATGCTGAGGTTTCCAATACATAACCCTACAGGAATATTGGAAGATTCGCATAGCTCATCATGGACCGAACCATGTCTAATAAAGTTCGATTTCTCCTTTCAGATACCCCATTCAACTGTGGAGTATATGGAGGAGTCCACTGGGAGACTATACCATTTTCTTTGAGATAATCTAGAAACTCTCCATTCAAGTATTCACCACCTCGATCTGATCAAAGAGTTATAATACTATGTTTGGTTTGTTTCTCCACTTCATGCTTATATTCTTTGAACTTTTCAAAGGTTTCAGACTTGTGTTTCATCAAATACACATATCCGAATCTAGATCGATCATCTATGAAAGTAATGAAGTATGAAAATCCACCCATGGCTTGCGTAGACATTGGTCCACATACATCTGTATGTACCAATCCTAGCAAATCTGCAGCCCTCTCTCCATGTCCACTAAATGGAGATTTGGTCATTTACCCAATAAACAAGACTCGCATGTAGGATATGATTCAAAATCAAAGGGGTCAAGTAACCCTTCCTTATGCAATGTCCGTAGTTTATTTTCACTAATATGACCAAGTCTGCAGTGCCATAAAAAGGTGAGATTTTCATCATCCCTTTTTCTTTTATTAGTATGTTCAATTTGTAGTAAATCATGCTCTACGTCACATACATACAGACCATTATTTAAAATACCGCTTCCATAAAAAATGTTATCACTAAGAATTGAACATTTATTATTCTGAATAATAAACGAAAATCCATCCAAGTCTAACATGGGAATATAAATAATATTCCTCACAATCGAGGGAACAAAATAATAATTATTTAAAATAATAGTCTTGCCTGTAGGCATATGTAAATGAAATGATCCTACAGCTTCAGCAGCAGCTCTTGCTCCATTTCCCATCCGTAGAATCACCTCCTCTTCCTCAAGAGTCCTACTTCTCCTTAGTCCCTGCAACAAATTGCAAATGTGAGAACCACAAGCGGTATCTAATACCCAAGTAGAAATTTGATTTAATGACATATTCACTTCAATCATGAACATAACTGAAACAGAAGCGGTAGTCTCACTACCCTTCTTCTTCTTCAATTCTGCAAGGTAAACCTTGCAGTTCCTCTTCCAGTGCCCCACCTTGTTACAGTGGAAGCAAGCAGCTTTGCTCTTGGGGTCTTCAATTTTTGGTGGAACAGGCTTTTTCTCACCTACTTTCTTCTTTTTGGAAGGGTTCTTCTTCCTTTTCTTAGGATTGGAACCTTCACCAATTAGAAGAACAGAGCTCTTCTTAGGGGGAAAATTTGATTCCGCAGTCTTCAACATGTTGTGGAGTTCAGCCAGGCTGACATCCAGCTTATTCATGTGAAAGTTCACAACAAACTGCGAAAACGAACCCGGAAGTGATTGCAAGACCAAGTCTTGGCTCAGCTCCCCATCCATGGAAAAACCAAGTTGTCCAAGAAGTTCAATCAAATTGATCATCTTAAGTACATGTTCATTCATAGATGATCCCTCAGACATCCTACAACCGAACAGCTCCTTCGATATCTCATATCGAGTTGTCCTCCCTTCCACATCATACAACTCTTGTAGATGCATAAGGATTGTGTGAGCATCCATATGCTCATGCTGCTTCTGTAGCTCAATGTTCATGGAAGCTAGCATGATGCATTGAGCAACATTTGCATCATCTATCCACTTACGATACACAACATGTTCATCATTATGTGCATCGTTAGCAGGTTCAGTAGGCTTAGGTGAGTCAAGCACATATTTCAGCTTCTCAACCCTGAGAACAATTCTCAAGTTTCGAAGCCAGTCAGCAAAATTAGGACCAGTCATGTAACACCCCCAGATTCGGGGTCGGGGATCCGGGTCGTCACGGTCTTTCTTTCCACAATATCACTTAACTTAATTAATAAAAAAATAACCTCATGCTGTGACCCCACACCAACACACACCACAACCCGTTATAGTCTCAGAGATGAAATTGAAATATGTACAAGTCCTTGAATCCACAATTTAAAAGTTATTACAACCCAAAATGATTACTTGATAAGTTTACAGTTAATTGCCATTATCTGCCACAAGTTATAATTATACAATATTTGGTTCCCAAATGTAGAATGCCTGTTCTACCAATAGATCTACCTCTGCAGCTATAGCAGCTACAACATCAACGGGAAGACGCGGGACACTTCCCACGCGCTTGCGCTAGGTCTGCTTGAGTCTGGCCATCTTTCCTAACTGTTGTTGTGTGATGAAGAAATGAAGCAAGAGTGAGCATTATAGCTCGCAAGATAATATATAGTGTAAACAATAATGCAAGTATCTAAATGGATAACTTACTAGAATCATTTATCAAGTGTAAGGTAATTACTTACTAGATATAAGCTTAAAGGAAGATGAATTTACCAATTACTTCACTATACTTATACCATTTTTAAAAATCTACTTGAACTACCACTGTTCAAAGTATAATAAGTTTTAAAAGTTCGTCCCATAGATGAGACCACAAGTTAAGACTTGAATAGATTCAATCTTTGAATTAATGTTTAAAGGAAATGAAGTTATGAGATACTTCATTCAATGGAAACACCATTATAACTGTTTGACCCTTGTCAATGCTTCGGCAATCACCCATTCGTAGCCTTTCGATCGAAATGTTCCGGGTAGTGTTACAGAAATATCCAACTGGATGATGAACTCATTACGGGAGTTTGTCACGCCAGGAAGACCACTTACGATGATCAGTCGCAGTAGTGCAACCCCACCATTTTCTACATGTAGAGGAGAACCTGTCGGATTTATTTGTCAACCGAACACTGGACTCCTAAGGAATGGACCGTCTTAGCGGAACTTCCGGGCCATTTGGGCCAATATAATAAGGCTGGGCCGGCGCCACTCGACCACTTACGCCACTCCTAGTTTAGATGAAATCCATGACTCTGAAACGTAAAGCTCGTCCCCACTTTCCCCTAAGTAGAAACTTGTTGATACGGCTCCACCAAGAAGTCGTATCTAGTTGGAAAGGAAAACTCACCGATATTTCCCAGGCGATGCCTGTTAATGGATTAACTTGTTCCGAGAATTTTACTTTCCGAGTGTTGGGTAAGTAATCAAAAACTCTTTTATCAGAATAGCAACCTTGTTGCGAATATAAAATACACCACAGAGCCGGATCCCTCAGGTTTTGAGCGAGTATTTAAATCCCCTTCGAAAGGAGGATCTTAAATATAAAAATGAGTTTTGGGATCCGCCCTAACCTTTAAAATCATTTTGAAGACTCAAAAACATTTTTAAGAATGTTTGGAGTGATGTTGATTTAATAAAATAAATCAGTCCAAATATATTAGAAAATATCTGAATATTATTATTTAAATAATATTCCCATAAAGAATAATCTTTATAAAAATAATTGAAGTAGAAGTTGTAAAACTTATACTTGAAATGAATATTAAATAACCAAAGATATACTTATACGAAAGTAATATCTTTATTTGAATAATCAAAAGTAAGTTTGATTATCGACACATTATTCTTTAATAAAATAAAAAATATTATTTAGTAAATAATCGGAGTCATAAGTCCTCGAATGAATATTCAAAATAATATTTATTAATAAAATAAACGGAGTCATAAGCCCTCGAATGAATATTCAAAATAATATTCATTAATAAAATAAACGGAGTCATAAGCCCTCGAATGAATATTCAAAATAATATTCATTAATAAAATAAATGGAGTCATAAGCCCTCAAATGAATATTCAAAATAATATTCATTAAAAAAAGTAAGCGGAGTCATAAGTCCTCGAATGAATATTCAAAATAATATTCATTAAATAAAATAAAGTTATCGAATAAACCTTATTCGATTAATAGTTTTGAAAACTGTATCAATATATATAAATATATATATATATATATATAATATACTCGGGAACATCGACTCCCGGTTTTAGAAAATGTTCACCTTTGGGTCCCCTATACTAAGGGTATACGCAACTACTGCTTATCTCTAGCATAGGTATTATGCAACTTATAAGCATTTGAATCAACAATATATATCAAGATTACGAAATAGACATGCATATATATACCATATCACATGCTCCAATATATCGCAAGATTTGCTAATTAACCACCATGCATCTATCACAAGATAATGCATATACATATGTATATATCACAACAACAGTATAACGGGTAGAAAACTTGCCTGAGCGACTGGGGGTGATAAATGGCTTGGGACGAGTCTGGTAACCTATAAACAACATATAAGTTGGAATTAAACCAAAGTCACTTATGAATCTATACTTTAACCAATTTAGACTCTAACGCTCGCTTTGCGCTTACTGATTCTCTTAAGTCGCTCGAGTACCCTCGGCTCCACCATTTTTAATAAATTAACCATTAAGAGTTTTAAGGCGATTCTTTCGCGAGTGCCTTACCAACTACCTAATACACTTTACATAAATGATTCATACTCCTATTAGTCTTTTAAGGTCTTTAACCTATGTTTCAAAGTAAGACGAGGGGTAATGGTTCGTTCGCGAAACCGTTACTTAAAACGGTCGTTTCTCCTAAACCGTACATCGGATTCAAACGAACCACATATCAAAATGAAGCTCGTAACATGAAGTATCTAATAATGACAATGGTCAAAACCTAACAGTGAGTTCTCGGGTCCTGATGTTAAGAACAAAAACAGTCTAAAGTAAATCGGACATTACGACGGCTATGTTTACGCGATTACCAATTTTTATTCTACTCCAAATCAATCACAAACCAACCCCAATTCAACCATACAACCAAATTCCATCCATACATCACTAAAACAGCCCCAACACGTCAAGTTTTTCCAATTTATATTAATCTCAAACATGAACTAAAACTATTCTTAAGTTCTTTAACTAATAACTAAGATTTACAACTCCAAAAACATCACAAAACCAACTAATCTCTACATATACAACAATCAAGCCTCTTATGAACTATAATACTCATATTAAGCTCTTAACATTCAATAAAAAAGATAGGTTAAGAGATTATACCTTCCTTGTGAGTGGGAGTAACTAATTAACTTGGAATCACCCTTGAAAGTCCTTACCCAAGCTTAATCTAAACAAAAACTCAAGAACAAAATTTTAAGTTCTTGAAAAACACTATTCACCCTCTTCTTCCATGAATTTTAGGAAGAGATTGTGAATGAATTTGAAGCTCAAACTTATAGGATAGCTATATCTATGCATAAGGAGTATTAGATAATTACCTCACTAATTAACAAGGCTTGGATCTTGGATTTTGGATTTTTCTTCTTGAAAAAAAGAGAAAGGCCGAGAACTTCCTTGAAGAAAATGAAGTCAACTTTGTGTTTTTGGTGAAATGATTTGTTGGTTGGTTGTTTTTGGCTTTTGTTTTAATTTTTTTACCTTTTAACCATGGTGATTTTTGTGTGGTTCTTAATCAACCAACAACACACTTCTCTTTGGTCATGCTTAGGTCATCAATCCTATGTCATCTTCCCATGCTTGTCCTCTTCTTATTGGTTTGATGACATCATCCTCACTAACCTCTTTGATTAGCTTCTAATTACTTGGCTAATGACCGCTGATCTGTTATACGGTTCGCTTAACTTTTGTTTTCGTTTATCGTTTGAGGGATCATACCCGGGATCTTATTACTTGGGTTTCCTTAACCTTTCTCAATACATTATATTCCTTTTATGATCCTCTCTTATAATCCTTGAATTTAAATCCTTTTTATCCTGTTACCTTATACTCAATTCTTTCGGTATCTGGTGGATTTTCGGGAAAAATCAAAGTGTTTGAATTTGGATTCTGACGATCTTTACATACACTTATATATCATATAGAGTGCTAATAAGATCTCAAAATAACAATAAAATAACCCCTACATAGTGTGGCATGAAAAGTTTTCTTATTCCGCAATATCAGCAAAAACACTATTCATAAGGGTTACAAAAAAAGTTCAAAATTTTGGGGTTATTACAAGTCAACTTGTGAGCATCTAGTATGCTCCGGAGTGATAGTGCAGAAGACATAATGTATATAGTAAATCTGTAAATGATGAACACATAACAACACTTAGCAAATATTCAATTTCATTTCAAAACACTATATGAATCGGGTCTTTATTTATAAGTGGCTCCCACTAGTTAATCTAATTTATACAACCCCCTTAAGTGAAAAATTAGGCATTCATAATGCTAGTGGGAATAGGGATCCTACATTCCATCACACAACCTCGGCTGTAGCACGAAATGTCATGTGATGTTCAATAGGCAGACAACTCTTGTCAATTACATCTTATGTTATTCCCTAATAAAACTTTAGCCTCTTGAATAATTGAGTCACGGCTGTAGCACGACATACTCAATATTCTAAGTCAAGTCTAACCCAACATTTCGTACAATTGAATCAGTTTCCAACGGCCCATGACTGCAGCACGTAACGACCTTTAGATTCTAATTCAATGTACACATCTCTATGTAATAGACAAGTATTTCTTATTTCAAAATCAAAGCCCTCGGCTGTAGCACGAAACGACAATGATTTAAAAATAAGAACTACTTTCTACCATGTTGGAAGGCTATGACCGACACAAGCTCGATATGTCATTGGCCAATTACTACTTGATATTATTTAATTTTAGAGGGATTATATTATGTTACAATCATAATCATATTATAAAGAGATTCTTCCTTTTAAATTAAATATTTCAAATCAATAATCGATAATCAGATGATTCCCAGATCGGGGGGAGCATTGTCAAGAGGCGTCACTTAATACCCCTTTCTTACAGATCGAAATCTGCTTTTGACAGAATCATCCTTTCTCTCAAAATTGAAAATTCATATTTAATTACGTGCTTCATAAACACAAGAATCTCATGATTGTATTCATAATATTATTGTTAAGGCAAGAAACGATTCTTATTCTAGATTTTCTAGAGCACGCCCTATATTGATTTAAGTTCACCTAAATCTATCATCGCATGGTAAACATAGACATATATCTCATATATAAAAATAAATAAACAAGTAAGCATGCAAGTAATATCATGTCACACATTGATATAATGATGTATGGATTTATTATAGCATTTAAAAGCAATTAAAACAATTAAAACATGCTTTAAAACACTTTTGGGAATATAAACAGTTCAAAAAATTTATATAAAAAATATTTGACCACTCCATTAGATCCGTATCGAAAAAATGAATCCAACGATATATTGCACGCCCAAAACGGAGTTATGAAACTCCCAAAAATCAAAATTAAAAAAGACAGATGGGCTATAACGCATTACAGGGACAAAATGAAGTTCCATAGTACCATTCATCACATGCTCCCTAATGAAGTGGTACTTGATGTTTATGTGCTTTGTTCTTGAATGATGTACCGGATTTTCAGTGATGGTAATTGCACTTATGTTATCACAGAAAATAGGAATTCTATCCACTTATAGACCATAGTCCAACAGTTGGGTTTTCATCCATAAAATCTGTGCATAGCAACTACCAGCAGCAATATATTCAGCTTCAACTATAGAAGTAGAAACTGAATTTTGCTTTTTACTGAACCAGGATACAAACTTGTTTCCTAGAAATTGACAGGTTCCTTTTGTACTTTTTCAATCTATTTTTCAACCTGCATAATCTGCATCTGAATATCCAGTTAGATCAAAACCAGAATCTCTAGGGTACCAAATGCCTAGTTTTAGTGTTCCCTTGAGATATCTGAAAATTCTCTTAATAGCTACTAAGTGAGATTCTCTAGGATCAGCCTGAAATCTAGCACAAAGACAAGTAGCAAACATTATATCTGGCCTACTGGCTGTTAAGTACAGAAGTGAGCCAACCATGCCTCTATAGCTTGAAATATCCACAGACTTTTCAGTAATGTTTAACTCAAGTTTAGTTGTAGTGGCCACTGGAGATTTTGCAGATGTGCAATCCATTAGATCAAACTTCTTTAAAAGATCATAAATATATTTGTTTTGACTAATGAATATTCAATCACTAACTTTCTTAACTTGTAAACCAAGAAAGTAAGTTAGTTCTCCCATCATGCTCATTTTATACTTACTTTGCATCAATTTGGCAAACTATTTGTAAAAAATTTCATCTGTAAAGCCAAATATTATATCATCAACATAAATTTGAACAAGTATACTAGAGCCATTAACATTTCTAAAGAATAAAGTTTTGTCAACAGTACCTCTTGTGAAGTGATTTTCTAAGAGAAACTTTGACAAAGTATCATACCAGGCTCTAGGTGCTTGCTTCAATCCATAAAGTGCTTTCAAAAGATAGTAGACATATTCTGGAAAATTTGGATCTTCAATACCAGGAGGCGGACTGACATAGACTTCCTCCTCCAAATCTCCATTTAGAAAGGCACTTTTGACATCCATTTGATAGACTTTGAAATTGGCATGGGCTGCCTAGGCTAAGAAGATTCCAATGGCTTCAAGTCTTGCAATAGGAGCAAAAGTTTCATTAAAATCTATTCCTTCTTGTTGACAGTAGCCCTTAGCAACCAATCTAGCTTTGTTTCTGACAACTATGCCATTTTCATCCATCTTGTTTCTGAATACCCACTTGGTGTCAATTGATTTTTTTCCTTTAGGCTTGGGTACCAGCTTCCATACCTTATTCCTTTCAAATTGGTTTAGCTCTTCCTGCATAGCTAAAACCCAATCAGGATCCAATAGAGCTTCTTCTACCTTCTTTGGTTCTTCCTTAGAAAGAAAGCTGCTATACAGACATTCTTCTTCAGTTGCTTTCCTTGTTTGAACTCTAGAAGATGCATCACCAATAATGAGCTCAAAAGGGTGATCTCTAGTCCATTTTTTCTGTTGTGGTAGATTAGCTCTAGATGAAGAGGCCTCATTATTGTCTTGATGTGTGACTGAGTTTTGATTATAAGAAACCCCCATGAGTTTATGAATCTTTGACTTAAAGATGGGGTTCTTTCTGTAAGCTGATTGCCTACCGACGGATGATGTACTTTGTATCTCGACGGATGAAGCTGATTGTCTACCGACGGATGAGGAAGATTGTCTACCGACAGATGAAGCATTATGTAACTCGATGGATGTTGAATTATGTGCTTCATTAGTTGTAGATTTTTTAGCATTATCCTTAGCCACTATTTCTTGATCACTTTCATCTTCACTGTCATCACTAACCATCTCAACATTATCGAATTTGAGGCTTTCATGGAAATCTCCATCTTGCAGTCCTTCAATATTTTTATCATCAAACACAACATGTACAGATTCCATAATGTTGGTTCTTAGATTGTAGACTCTATATGCTTTTCCCACAACATATCCAACAAAAATTCCTTCATCTGCTTTGGCATCAAACTTTCCATGTTGATCAGTTTGATTCCTTAAGATATAACATTTGCATCCAAAGATATGTAGAAAGTTCAATGTTGACTTCCTATTCTTGAACAATTGGTAGGGTGTCATGCACTTTGCTTGATAGATCAAAGAAATATTCTGAGTGTAGCATGCAGTATTCACAGCCTCAGCCCAAAAATATGTTGGTAACTTTGATTATTCTAGCATTGTTCTTGCAGCTTCAATAAGGGATCTGTTTTTCCTTTCCACCACTCCATTTTATTGTGGAGTTCTAGCTGCAGAAAACTCATGCATAATCCCATTCTCTTGACAAAATGATCTCATCACAGAATTCTTGAACTCAGTTTCATTGTCACTCCTGATTCTTCTTACTTTGAAGTCGGGATGATTGTTGATTTGCCTTATATGATTGATGATGATTTCACTAGCTTCATCTTTGGATTTTAGAAAATATGTCCAAGAAAACTTTGAGAAATCATCTATAATTACTAGGTAAAATCTTTTCCTTGAGATAGACAATACATTGACTGGTCCAAACAAATCCATGTGTAACATTTGTAAAGGTTCTTCAATTATTGAATCAATCTTCTTTCTGAATGATGCTTTAATCTGCTTTCCTTTCTGGCAGGTATCACACAATCCATCGTTAGTATACTCCACTTGAGGAATACCTCTAACCAATTCTTTCTTGACTAAGTTTCCTTGGGTCCTGCCTTGTTAGCCTTTTTCTTTGGTTTCTTAGGTTTGACCTCATTTAACTTGGTGACTTGAGATTCATCCTTAGTCATTTGAGTTGGACTTTTGAAACTTGTCATTGAAACAGAATTATCATGCACATTTTGGTTTACATGAAAAGACATGCTATTTACAAACATGTTATTCCAGTAAGGCATGTTAAATGGCATTTGAGGCATACTAAATGCAGCATAATAAGGAATAGGTGCAAATGGCATATTAGCAAATTGTGCATTCATATTCTGAGCATGCATAACATTCATAGGCATTGCAGACATGGCAATTATGTTGGAAAAAGAAGAAGGTACAGACATGGGAGTAGGCATAGCAAGTTTGCAATTAATAGACAAATGATTAACACCACCACACTTAACACAGATTTTTCTTGGAGCATATTTATCAGGTGTGTAGTTGTTATATTTGTTAATCCCTACTTTCCCATTTCTATTTTTTTCCTTTTTGATTATGTTTTAACCTCAATCTTTTATAATCTGTCATTTAATTGCTTGATAGACAGATGCCCAACATTAACTCTCTTTTCTTTTCTCACTTGATTTGATTCTCCTGGAACAAAGTTTTCAGAAACTGATCCATACTTATCATTCAACTTAGCTAGCTTAGCTTTGCTAACTGACTTATTGACATTCGACGGATGTGGCTCATTGTCTTTCGACGGATAATCCTTTTGATTATTCGACGGATAATCCTTTTAATTATTCGACGGATAATTTCATCATCCGTCGAGTCCACATATGTCAAAAGTTCTTCAACCAGGTTGGAATCAAGCTTCTCTTTATTCTTTTTCCAGGCTGTATCACAAAAGGACTCTATTCCTTGAACTTTAGTGATTTGAGCATGGACATCTCTGGATGATTTCCATGCCTTAATCACTTCCTGTTCTCGTTCAAGTTACTTTATTAAAATCTCCTCTTTCTTTAAAGATTTTGTAAGTTCATCCTTAGCAACCTTGCATTCTAATTTCAATTTTTCAACCTCAATAAATTGAGTCTCTAGCACATTGTTTTTTTCACTTAAAACACATTATTTTCTTTAATTTTATTGTTTTCTTTAGTGAGAGACTTGAGTGTAACACGCGGGTGATATAATTCAGTAGACATGTCATTTATTGCATCATTACACTCAGCTTTAGACAAATGAGCTAGGTTAGTTATGATTACCTGATTGCTTGATGAACTTGTCTATGTTTCATCTGACTTGGCCATTAGGGCTAGATTGACGTAGTTGATTTCTTCATCTTCATCTAATCCATCTGCATCCCAGTCATTCTCCTGAGTTATAAAAGCCCTTTCCTTTTGTTTGAGCAACTCAAAGTATTTCTGTTTATAATCAACAGGGTCAAACTTCTTTTTACTAGAATAAGGCTTTCTGCACTCACTGGTAAAATGCCCTGCTAAGCCACATTTGAAACACTTGAATTTTGAATTATCAACCATGTTTCTATTTGGCTTAGATGCTCTTCTTGAATTTGAGCTTGGTAAACCTCCTGGATAAGAATGCTAGATGCTCATCTATATCATCCATTTCATCTTGGCTCAACTGTTCTTCATTTTCAGCTACCAGCCCTTTACCCTTGCTTTCACAGACCTTTGATGTAGATTCAACAGCTTCCACCTTCATCTCTTTCTCCTTCTCTAATTCAGCAACTAGTACAATGGATGATCCCTTCTTTCTTCCCTTCTCCATCTTTTCATCTTGCTCTATTTCAAGCTCAGAGGTTTTCAGGATGCCATACAGTCTTTCCAAGGTGAACTCCTTGTAATCTTGTGAATTTCTCAATGAGACTATCATTAGCTTCCACTCCTTTGGGAGAGATCTAAGGAACTTGAGGTTAGAGTCTTTTGTTTGATAAACCCTTACCATGCAGTTTTAGAGCATTCAGCAGTTTTTGAAACCTATTGAAAATATCAGCGAGTGACTCACTTTCTTCACAGTGGAAGTGCTCATATTGCTGAATTAAGAGTTGCATCTTGTTCTCCCTTACTTGCTCAATACCATCACAAATAATATGTATTGTGTCCCAAACCTCTTTGGCTGTTTTACAGTTAATGACGTTGTCAAACATATCACCATCAACACCATTAAATAGTATATTCATGGCCTTTTTATCTTTCCTGACTTGCTCAATGTCTGGATCAGACCATTCATGCCTAGGCTTTGGAACTGATGGTTCATTCCCTTAGCAGCTTTCATAGGGGCATGAGGACCTCTTTCAATGCAGTCCACATAAGCTTCATCTTGAGAGAGAAGATGTAAGTGCATCTTCACCTTCCAATGGTGATAGTTGTTGATAGGAATAAATAAATTATGTTTGTATAATTAAATACTGCATTAATTGTACAAACTGTGGGCTGCCAGGCCCAATAAAAAGATATATGATATTCAGACCAGAAAGGTTAAGCCTGATGGACCAGATCAGGCCTGATGGAATAAAAAAGGCCCAAAAGCCCTGATTATTAATTAATTTCGTAATTAATTAATAAGGGACAAATCAGATGTTGAAAAGAGTCCCGATAAGGATATAAATCCTTGGAGATTAGCCTCAAGGGGACCTAAAAGGATAAGGAATCAGTTTCCTACTATCTAGGACTTCAAAGTCCATTCTAATTATGAGACTTGCCCACCAAGTCTCCTATACCAAGTCCAATTCAAGGACTCCCAACATCTATATAAGGGGTCTCACCCCCACCAATCAGAACTACGTTTTTTGGCTTGATTCTCTAATTCACAGAGATACGTAGGCATCTCGTAAAGGCAGATTGAGTCACGAAACACGAGAGCAGCCATTAAAGGCCTTGAGCTCCCGAATCTTAGTATTAAATACAGCAAGTAATAACCTTGGTTTTTTATCCATAACATTTGGCGCCATCTGTGGGAAACGCAACAACAACCATGGCGAGAACACGGAGAACAATTGGAGCTCTAGAGGAAGGAACACCATCAGAGACAACCCAGGTGATTTCATCAACCGTGGAGGTTCCTCCCCATTCAACTTATGCATCTACTCAGGGGGAAGCCCAGACAGGGGCAACTCATCCTCAGCCACAAGGGACAACTCCCCCGACTATTCAAGGTACGAATCCTCAAGTTCAACAAATACATATACCTGTGAATTCTTGACCCGTCGGGTATGAATATTCAACTATTGTTACTACTAACCCCCCTTATGGGATGCCCCTTCACCCTGAGGTTGGAGGAAGCGGATATGCTGGGCGAAGCGAAGCACAAGGGCGGTCGCCCCCCTATATACGAGGTTTGGATCCTATCCCTGAGGATCGGGAATTTTCTGGTCCATACACTGAGAGAGACTCCGAATCTTCGGATGATGAAGTGGCCCCGAGAAGGAGGCGTCCTGGAAAAGAGCCAATGGCCGATGGAAGGCAACGCCCCCAAAGCACCCCAGGGGCGAATCCCCAAGAAGTGCAGGAAAAGATCAGGGCTCATGAGGCTGAAATCCAAAGGCTGAGGCGTGATTTGGAGGCTCACCAAGCCACCAGACCCCACATACCTCCTAGGGGGAGAAATCCTCCTCCTATCATAGACCTGGATGGTTCGGTAAGAAGAAGGGCTGCTGTCCCAAGAACTGATCCAAGCAATCTCCTTCCCCTTGGAGATCCTGATGATCCAACTCCACCCTTCACAGAAGAGATAATGAATGCCCATATCTCAAGGAAATTCAAGATGCCCACTATCAAAGCCTATGATGGCACGGGAGACCCCGCTAATCATGTTAGGACATTCTCTAATGCACTGCTGCTGCAACCCGTGAATGATGCTATAAAATGTCGGGCCTTCCCTCAAACCCTGTCGGGTATGGCTCAAAGATGGTACAGTCGCCTACCCCCAAATTCTATTGGATCATTCAGAGAATTAAGTCAGGCTTTTATTAAGCAATTCATCAGTGGAAGAGTCCATGAGAAAAGTTCAGCATCTCTTATGAGTCTTGTACAGGGAGCTAAGGAATCCTTAAGAGATTACCTGAATCGTTTTACAAAGGAGGCTTTAAAAGTCCCAGACCTTGATGATAAGGTAGCCATGATAGCACTGCAACAAGGAACTAGGGATGAGTTTTTCAAGATGTCTCTGGCCAAACGACCCCCTGAGAGCATGTTGCAGCTCCAAGAGAGGGCAGGGAAGTATATCAAGGTTGAAGAAAGTATGAGGAAGACCGTAGTAAGTAATGAGCCCACTGGAGGCAAGAAACGAAAAACTGATTTGGAGTATATCGCTAAGGACAAATATCCTAGAACCGAACAAAACCCTGATTCAACCCCCAAGAAGGGAGGACCTGGGCAAAAGTTCACTGAATATGCTAAGTTGAATGCTCCCAGAAGTCAGATTTTGATGGAGATTGAGAAAGACAGAGATATTCGCTGGCCTAAGCCCTTGAAGGCTGATCCCGCTAAGCTAGATAAGGGCAAGTATTGCAGGTTTCACAAAGATGTTGGCCATGACACCGATGAGTGTAGGCAATTGAAAGATGAAATTGAGTTTTTGATTCGAAAAGGAAGATTGAACAAGTATACTGGAGATGCAGGGGACAGAAATAATAATGGAAGGAAGAACTTTGAAGATCGTAGGAGGGACCAAGACGATCAGGGGCGAAACCCCCAGCCTAGAGGACCAGTTATAAACACCATTTATGGAGGGCCGAGACCTCGAGGGCCTGTGATAAACACGATCTTTGGAGGTCCAACTGCTGCTGGATTGTCCAAAAATTCCAGAAAGGCATATACTAGAGAGGTTATGCATATTGTTGGAGAAGCCCCGAAGAGGGCCAGGACAGAAGTAACATTGGCTTTTGATGATTCCGACCTAGAGGGTGTGAAGTTTCCCCATGATGACCCGCTGGTCATAACACCAATAATAGGAAATAGCCCGGTTAAGAGGGTCCTTGTGGATAATGGTGCTTCTGTGGATATCTTGCTCCATGACACCTTTCTAAGGATGGGGTATAATGACTCCCAGTTGACACCAACCGATATGCCGATATATGGATTTGCTGGAGTAGAATGTCCTGTGGAAGGGATAATCAAATTGCCAACCACCATAGGTACGGAACCAAGGCAAGCAACGCAGATGCTGGATTTCGTGGTGGTAAAGGCTAGTTCAACTTATAATGCTATCATGGGGAGAACAGGGATACATGCCTTCAAGGCAGTCCCCTCTTCCTACCATTCAGTCATGAAGTTTCCCACCCGAAACGGGATTGGAGAAGAGAGAGGAGATCAAAAAATGGCTAGAAGCTGTTATGTGGCCTCTTTGAGGGCAGATGGAGTCGGGGGGCAGGTTCTTCCTATTGAAGATATCGATGTTCGAGAAAATGATGAGAATAGAGGAAGGCCAGCAGAAGAATTGGTCTCGGTTCCTTTATACCCCGAGAATCCTGAGAGGACGACTTTCATTGGAGCCACATTAGAGGAGCCCCTTAAAGGGAAGTTAGTGAAATTTTTGCAAGAAAATAGTGATGTGTTTGCATGGTCAGCAGCTGATATGCCAGGCATAGACCCGGAGTTAATTACTCACAAGCTAAACGTAGATCCAAGCCGGAAGACAGTGAAACAAAAGAAAAGAAATTTTGCCCCGGAAAGACAAGAGGCTATAAAGCAGGAAGTGGAAAAGCTCTTAGAGGCTGGATTCATTGAGGAGATTCAATTTCCGGAGTGGTTAGCAAACCCTGTAATGGTGAAGAAGGCTAATGGAAAATGGAGGATGTGTATAGACTTCACCGATCTGAATGATGCATGCCCCAAAGACTGTTTTCCGCTGCCTAGAATTGATACTTTGATTGATGCCACCGCTGGACATGAGATGCTGAGTTTCATGGATGGGTTTAGCGGATACAACCAGATCAAAATGCATAAGGATGACATTCCAAAGGTATCATTTATCACTGACTTTGGTGTTTATTGTTATCTTGTTATGGCGTTTGGTCTCAAGAATGCAGGAGCCACCTATCAAAGGTTGGTGAATAGAATTTTTAAGGATCTTATTGGTAAGACTATGGAAGTCTATGTTGATGACATGTTAGTCAAGAGTCTAGTAAAGACTGATCATATAGCCCATTTAAGGGAAGCTTTTGAGGTCCTGAGGTACCACAAGATGATGTTGAATCCGACGAAGTGTGCTTTCAGAGTAGGATCTGGAAAATTCTTGGGATTGATGGTCTCGAAGAGGGGAATTGAGGTAAATCCCGATAAAATAAAGGCAATCCTGGACATGGAACCCCCCAAAACTGTCAAGGATGTTCAGAAGCTCACAGGAAGGGTTGCTGCGTTAGGACGATTCATCTCCAAGTCAGGAGACAAGTGCTTGTCATTTTTCAAGTCACTGAAGAACATCAAAGACTTTGTATGGAGTGAGGAAAATCAGAAGGCATTTGAAGAGTTAAAGAAGTATATGGGCCAGGCCCCGTTGTTGGCCAAGCCAGTTCTGAATGAAGTTTTATTCTTGTACTTGGCTGTTTCAGAGAGCGCCTTGAGCGCCGTGTTGGTTAAGGAGGAACTGAAAGTCCAGAAACCCGTATACTATGTCAGCAAAATTTTGCATGGTGCTGAGTTGAATTATTCAGCCATTGAGAAATTCGCCTTAGCCTTGGTAATGGCTTCAAGAAAGCTGCGTCCTTATTTTCAAGCTCACCAAATTGAAGTGCTAACAAATCAGCCACTGAGAAATATCATTCACAGTCCCAAGGCAAGTGGGAGACTGATTAAGTGGGCAATAGAGTTGGGAGAGTTCGATCTCAAGTATAAGCCACGTACGGCCATAAAAGCCCAGACACTAGCTGACTTCGTGGTGGAATGTACCATACCCAACCAAGAAGTCGGGGGGCAGGAAGATACCATACCTCAAGACAAGGGAGTCGACAATGGGGACAGGGAGAAGAATGACAAGGAGAAAGAATATTGGGTTCTCTATTTTGATGGAGCATCAAAAACAAATTCCAGTGGAGCAGGGTTGGTTTTGCAAAGCCCTGATGGGTTCTTAATTGAGTATGCTATGAAGCTAGATTTTCCAACCACAAACAATGAGGCAGAGTATGAAGCCCTGATAGCTGGCCTTGGTCTAGTTGGGACACTTAGAGTCAAAAACTTAAAGGTCCGTGGAGACTCGAAGCTGATCATATCCCAGGTAAAGGGAGAATTTGAGGCAAGGGATGATACGATGGCTAAGTATGTCCGCCTAGTAAGGGCTGTGATGAACCAATTTAATGAGTGCCATGTTGAACACATTCCAAGGGAAGAAAATGTTAAGGCAGATGCGCTATCAAAGTTCGCTTCGTCTGAGATTGAAGAAAGTTCAGGAAGTGTGTACTTCCGTGTTTTGAAGACACGAAGCATAGATGTTAAGCTGCTGGCTCCCATAGGCTTGGGGACGTCATGGATTGATCCCATCAAGGCTCACATTCAGACCGGTTGGTTGCCAAGTGATGCAACTGAAGCACGGAAGTTAACTGTTCGGGCACTAAGGTACTCTTTGATAGATGGGATTCTTTACAAAAGATCTTTCGTGGTTCCCTACTTGAGGTGTCTCAGGCCCGATGAGGCACGCTTGGCTCTTGAAGAAGTGCATGAAGGTATTTGTGGACAACACCTGGGGGGCAGGGCCTTGGCTCATAAAATAACCCGTTTAGGCTTCTATTGGCCAGAAATGATGGCTGATGCCAAAGAATATGTGAAGAAGTGTGATCGTTGTCAGAAGCATGCACCAGTTGTTAGACAACCTCCCGAGATGCTGACCTCTATCAACTCGCCTATTCCCTTTGCCATGTGGGGGATGGATATTCTAGGGCCTTTTCCTATGGCCACGGCACAAAGGAAATTTCTGATTGTAGCCATTGATTATTTCACCAAGTGGATCGAAGCCAAACCCTTGGCCAAAATCACAACTAAGCAGGTTGCACAATTCCTGTGGGAAAACATTATGTGTCGATATGGAATTCCCCGTATCCTCGTCACTGACAATGGAACACAATTCAACAATGAGGAATTCAAGAAGTATTGTGAAGAAAATGAAATTGAGTTACGATTCACCTCTGTGGCTCACCCGCAAGCCAATGGGCAAGCAGAGGTAGCAAATCGGATAATCCTGGATGGACTAAAAAAGAGGATCGAGAAGTCAAGAAATAATTGGGTGGATGAGATACTTCCAATATTATGGGCCTATAGGACTACCTGTAGAGTCACGACAGGAGCAACTCCTTTCATGTTGGCATATGGGGCAGAAGCAGTAGTTCCCATGGAGATATCGCATTCCTCTCCAAGGATTCAGACTTTCAATGCTGTAGAAAATGAGGAAGGGCAGAGGTTAGCCCTGGATCTAATTGATGAAGTGCGAGATGAGGCACATGCAAAGATAGTAGAATATCAGAAAAAGGCTTCATTCTATTACAACCTAAGGGTTAAAGAGAGATTTTTTAAACAAGGAGATCTAGTCTTGAGAAAAATAGAGGCTTCTGGTGTTGGACAGAAAGGAAAGCTTGCCCCGAATTGGGAAGGGCCGTACAGAGTCAAGAGCGTTCAGGGTAGAGGAACCTACAAGCTGGAAACTATGGAAGGTTTTGAAGTCCCGAGGACCTGGCACGCACAAAACCTGAAGGTTTACTATGTGTAAGATAGGAGAAGTACGATTCTCACTTGTCATTGACAAGTAGGTTTAAAAGCACCTTGAAGCTTTGCTTGCATAGGATTTTATATTCCAGTAGAATTTACATTGTCTAGTTATTGTTGATTAGGGTCGAACCCATGCTATGTAAGGTTTTGGAAAACCAGACTTCATATTAAAGAGTTTGAAATTATTTCTATCTAAGGATGTTTAAGGTTCAAATGCATATTAAGATTGTAAAGATAAAATAGAAAAAGGCAAGAAAAGCAACGTATAAAATATAACCCCGAAGGGTAACAAGTTCTGATATAAATAAAGTTCAAAAAGAAGATATACAAAAAGCTAGGCCTTGGAAGGCTGAGATTCCTCAGAACCACTATCCGAAGTCTCTTCGGAAGTTTCAGTCGTTTCTTCGGACGTCTCGGTCGTCCCCTCCGAAGTCCCTGTAGAAGTTCCCTCGGCAGGAGATGATGGCTGTTGAGGCGCTGCTTTGGGAGATTCTTCCACCCTGGCCTTCTTAGCAACAGGCTCGAATTCCTCCTCGGGGGAATCTTCCTCCTCTCCATCCTTGATCATACCAGCAAGCTTTTCAGTAACACCTCCAAGCTCTGGAACCCGCACTGGGCAAGGAAAGGGCAACTGCTCAAGGACCTCGAGAAACTCATCCTGGATGGCCTCCACAGCAGCGTCCCAGCCTTCCTTATAGCTAACAGGATGAAGAAGGGCATCATGCTCCACCATCAAGTCTTTGAATTCTTGAGTGTCCATCCAGCCATCAAAGGCTTTTTCCTTCTGCGCCTTCAAGATGACATTTTCAGCCCGGGCCGTCTCCAGGTCAGAAGTGGAAGAGGCCAATTGAGCTTCAAGGGCCTCAATTTTTTGATTGGCCTCCTCCAACTTCTTGTTGGCATCTTCCAGGCCAACCTTCCAAGCCTTGGCTTGGTGAATTGCCCCTTGAAAATGGGCGTTAGCCTGCAGGAGAAAACAGCAAAGGTTTAGAAAAGAAAGAAAAGAGAATTGTAAAAAGCATAAGTAAAGTACGTACCGTCGCCAGAGCTTGGGCTCCAAACAGCTCATTCCCCTCCAAGTCCTGTTGAAGGACAAAATCTTGATAATCCACCGGGGAAATGGAATGCTTAGACCATTCCTTGGACAGGGCCGTGCTGCCCACAATTGAGTCCTTGCCCCGGATCCCCCAAGCAGGTTGGAAGTAGGCACCTGGCCTCTGCTTGGTGCGCAGAAATTGGCTGGGGCCTTCCTCATCTGGCTCCGTCGCCTGAAGAAGGAACTCCGGGAAGCGGTCACCCAGTCAAGGGTCCTTAAAGATCTTCCCGGCCCTCTTCATCCTGGTTGTCTCCAGGTCCTTCGGCTTGGTAGCCTCCTCAATCTTCTCAGCCACTGCAACAAACAAAGTCAGTTGAAAATCAATGAAATAAAAGTGCAGGAAATAAAGGAGATAAGAAAGGGAACTTACTTTTCTTATTAACGGGCGAAAGGCCGCGCTCTACCAGGACGGTCTCCCGGATAAGGTCCCAACAATGGGAAGTGCCGTTGTCTTGCGTAAGGAGGTTGAAACCTCTAGCCTCCTCCTCAGACAAAGTTATGTCATTCGGGCTCCCGTCTACGGCCAGTCCAAAGGATGATCGAAACAGGGAGCCCCAATCTCCACCTTCCCAAATAACAAACAAAAAATCTTTCTTCCACCCCAAGTTGTTGTCAGGGATGGACTTCCCATTTACGATATGGGGGATAGTGGGGCGCTGGTTGATAGAAACCCAACCCGGACTTTTATCAGGGCTGTTTTTAAACTGAAAAATCTTCCTGAAGACAGCAACAGATGTGGGGACGTTGTGCTTGGCGCATTGTGACAGATAGCACAGAATCAACCTCCAGGAATTAGGGGGAAGTTGGCAAGGGCTGATGCCCACATCAGCCAGTAGCAAAGGAATGAATGGATGAAAAGGGAGTCTAATACCTGCCCTCAAAGTATCCCTATAGACGCATAGCGCGTCCTTCTTCCACTGACAGGCCCTGTCGGCCGGACCCGCAAGAACCAGCTTAAAAGGCTCCTTAATTTTGAAGCAGCTGCTCAACTTTTCCAGCTCCTTGGGATCCCGTAAAGCACTGATATGATCGTGCGCGTCCAGATGCGCATCAGACGGATACTCGTCCCCTCGAGTGTTGATCATGTCGATTAAGGAAGTATACCTCGATCGAATAGGAAAATCATTGGACTTTCTAGCCACGTTCATCTTGGCCAAACGAGTCATTCTTTTGTCAGCCATCTGAAAAAAGTATGAGGCACGTAAATAGGCTATCTTAAAATGGCACACAATGGAAAAATAGAAACGAAAAGCAAAGGGAAGAATCTTACCTAAAGAAGCACTCCTGAAAAAGGCTTTGAGCTCCGACTTGCTGTTATTGCTCTGAGAATCTTAGCAGGAGGATAAAGAAGAAAACTAAGAAATGAGAAAGTGAGGAGTAATAGCCTTTCCTCATTCCTTTATATAGGAGGAAAAAGAAGTTGAAGGGACGAAAAGACCATTAAGAACAAAGGCCCATAAGGAGAGGCCCAGAAAAAAGAACATTCCAGAATATACCTAGGAATTCTAGGGCATTCTAAACAGGGTGTGTTAAGCCCAGCAATATTTGATAAAGCCCAATGAGAAGGCCCAGTAATATTTGACGAAGCCCAATAAAGAGGCCCAACAATATTTGATAAAGCCCAATAAAGGAGGCCCAATAAGATTTGAAAAGGCCCAATAAAAGAGGCCCAATGAGATTTGAAAAGCCCAATAATAGAAGCTCAGTAAAATTTTATAGGGCCCAACAAAAAGGCCAGGCCCAAATCCAATTAGGATTTGGAAAATACAATACCCTAAACTAAAGCTAAATAAAGAAGGCTAGTGAAAGACCAGGAACCAGGTCAAAATCCAGGTCGTGAATCCTGCCCGAAATCTTTCGAGCAGACACCCGAAAATAACGGGTAAAAAAGACCAGAATCCAGGTCGAATTCCAGGTCGTGAATCCTGCCCGAAATCTTTCGAGCAGACACCCAAAAATAACGGGTAAAAAAGACCAGAATCCAGGTTGACTTCCAGGTCGTGAATCCTGCCCGAAATCTTTCGAGCAGACACCCGAAAATAGCTGGAATAACGGGACTGAATTGAGGTCGAAGCTTCGACCAGGAATGAGGTCGAATAAACCAAGCATCTTTCAAAAAATGGGGATTAAAAACCCAGGTCGAAGTTGGACTAGGATCCTGGTCGAATTCCAGGTCGTGGATCCTAGTCGAAATCCTTCGACCAGGAAACAAGAAAATCAAGGAATTTTCGAACAGGATTCAGGTCGAAATATCGACTAGAATCCTAGTCGAAATCCTAGTCGATAGGCATGACAAGAAGCTAAAAAAAAAAAAAAAGGGGGGGTGGAATTTTCGACCTCGATCCAGGTCGAATTTTCGACTAGGATCCTGGTCGAATTCCAGGTCGTGGATCCTAGTCGAATTCCTTCGACCAGGATGACAAGGCTGGCCCCTATTTTCGACTAGGATCCAGGTCGAAATTTCGACTAGGATCCTGGTCGAAAAAAGGGCTGGAAATTTGAAAAATCCAGAAAATAGGAAAAATTCCAGAAAATAAGGAAAAAATCCCAGAAAATCTCAGAAAATTAGGGAAAATCCCAGAAAATTAGGGAAAAATCCCAGAAAATTAGGGAAAATCCCAGAAAATTAGGAAAAATCCCAGAAAATTAGGGAAAAAATCCCAGAAAATTAGGGAAAATCCCAGAAAATTAGGAAAAAATCCCAGAAAATTAGGGAAAATTCCAGAAAATAAGGGGAAAATCCCGGAAATAAGGGAAAAATCCCGGAAATAAGGGAAAAATTCCTGGAAATTAAGATAATTCCT
Source organism: Apium graveolens (assembly GCF_009905375.1). Lineage (NCBI taxonomy): Eukaryota > Viridiplantae > Streptophyta > Magnoliopsida > Apiales > Apiaceae > Apium > Apium graveolens. The sequence goes on along the minus strand of NC_133655.1, from coordinate 100,433,739 downwards.
GAATAAAAGGAAAAATTCATTGTAAATGTGTAGGTCGCTCCACACTTTACGAAAAAACGAAACCCTGTAAGGGAACAAATAGACTTAACTTCTACGAAACCTAATCAATGTTTCCCAAAAGTTGGGGGGCAAATGATAGGGATAAATAAATTATATTTGTATAATTAAATACTGCATTAATTGTACAAACTGTGGGCTGCCAGACCCAATAAAAAGATATATGATATTCAGACCAGAAAGGTTAAGCCTGATGGACCAGATCAGGCCTGATGGAATAAAAAAGGCCCAAAAGCCCTGATTATTAATTAATTTCGTAATTAATTAATAAGGGACAAATCAGATGTTGAAAAGAGTCCCGATAAGGATATAAATCCTTGGAGATTAGCCTCAAGGGGACCTAAAAGGATAAGGAATCAGTTTCCTACTATCTAGGACTCCAAAGTCCATTCTAATTATGAGACTTGCCCACCAAGTCTCCTATACCAAGTCCAATTCAAGGACTCCCAACATCTATATAAGGGGTCTCACCCCCACCAATCAGAACTATATTTTTTGGCTTGATTCTCTAATTCACAGAGATACGTAGGCATCTCGTAAAGGCAGATTGAGTCACGAAACACGAGAGCAGCCATTAAAGGCCTTGAGCTCCCGAATCTTAGTATTAAATACAGCAAGTAATAACCTTGGTTTTTTATCCATAACAGTTGTCTTTGTCTAGAAATGGAATCTTTACTCCAACATTCTTCTTGTTCATCTTGTTGATTTGTTGTGATCTTTACACTCTTTGTGCTTTAAGAGCTTGCTCTGATACCAATTGTTATTCCCAATCAATACGACAAGAATTACAGAAGGGGGGTTAAATGTAATTCTGGTTACTTTTTGAGATTTTAAAAATGTTCTAACTTAATATATATAACAATGTTTGATTTGCAGTAATGCGGAATGGAAGAATAATAGAAATCAAAATACTAAGTAATAAAACACAAAGCTTTTAAACTTTCTGGTGGATTTGAATTTATCCACCAGATATATATATATATATATATATATATATATATATCATATTGAGAACTCTGTGAATCTTTGAATAGCACACAGCTGCTTTACAAGTGAACAAACAAACTTACAGAGAATTTTTTAACAAATACAGCCTTATCTATTTCTCTGGAAAATAAGCTTACTCAGTTACTAGTTCTACTTGCTACTCTTGGTTTATATATATCACCAAGTTACATGATAATAAGACAAGACAATAAAACAAAAATGAATCTAATCTAATATATACTGCTACATTTCTCTATCCAGCATCTTTGAATATCTTCACATTTGCATGGAAATGGTAATGCTTCTTTGTCCTCAAAATCCTGCTTAACAGGCTGCCACATTCCTTTTGCAAACACCTGAAACATGTGACTGTGTTGTCACTATCAACAACTATTTTGAATATGATCATCCGTCGGGATTATGTTTGAACATCCGTCGGGAATATGTTGATCATCCGCCGGGAGCCTTGTAGATCATCCATCGGGAGTCTATCTATCACTTGACTCCATTTTACTTATACAGAATTACAAAACATCTCATATTTACAATTAGCCAACCTATTATGTATATCAATCTAGTAGTCAATATGACTTAGAGAATCCTACAGAATCTACTAGACTAAAAAATTGTTGTTTGCAGAAAAGAGCTACAATACTTATTGTTACATAAGCTACACTCTCGATGGATGTTCAGCTATCATCCGTCGGGACTATAAAGATCATCCGTTGGAACTATAATAAAACATCCGTCGAGAGCTACAAATTTACTAATTTAAATCTACTAAGGTGTTTTGTTTAACTTATCATCAAGTTCACAACATATTCCTAACACACTCATTATTTAAAGCTTCCTTGATTGTCTTTAATACCTTTTGATGAGAGCTTTAAATTCTTAGAGTGATAGATAGAACCATATATTGATAGTTATTGCTTTTAGTTCTCTCTATATTTGTTGCTTCGAATCATTTATATTCGAAGTTGTAAGCAACCCTTTACGATTTAATTTCTTAATAACAAGAATTATTCCGTGAATCTCCTTGTGTTTGTTTATTTCATTTTCAAGTTTTATTTTCCGCTGCAATTAATTAACGAAAAATGAAGAACATACATTCAACCCCTCTATATGTACCTTTTTGGACCTAATAACTCTCTCTTCCATTTCCACCTTCTCCCTTGCCCTTCTTTTATTTCTATTTACTAACATTTCAGCTAGTTGAAACTTCCTCATTCTTGTAAATTTATCATTCTCAGTCATCAAACTTATCACCCTTTCAAGCCCCACTATTGAGAAGTTCTCCATTATTTTTTTCTCAAATATGTTGAAAGAGCCATTCTTGAAGTAGATTCTCACCTTTCCTAGAGTATCCACAGTGACTCTACATATGAGTTCAACTTATTGATTATTGTAGTCATCTTCTAAAACTTCTTCTGAGATTGGTAGAAAATCATATTGATTAAAGCAGACCCATAATGCTCCCATTTTAACTTTATTTTTCTTTGGTTTTCTTGCAACAGACTTGAAGTGTGTTTTGACTGGTGGCTTGAATGATGGAGGTTTGACTGGTTTCTTCAATATGGTTTGATTGGACATGATAGGTATTTTGAGTAGAGAGTTGGCTGTGAGTTTGTAAAAATGTTTAGGTTTGTAGGTTTGAGCAGTTTGAGTTTTTGATTGGCTAGAGATTTGGTTTAAAAATTTCTGAGTTTGAAATTTTTGGTTTACAGGCGTCTTCTTGGTGTCCTTCCCATCTTTATCACTCCCCTTCTTCTCTCTATCCTTATTCCTCCCCTTCTTTTCATCACCCTTATCATTCCCTTTCTTAATATCCTTGCTACTCTTTGCATCATTAGGACTTCCACTATTTTTGCTAGATTGACTTGGATTTGAGCCAAAAGATTTGTTTTCACCTTTTTTTGCTCATCATCATCCTTGTCATCATCTTTATCATTTATAACAGTTTTAGGCAGCATGTTTTCAGCATTGTTTATATATCTCCCTAGGATGGTGATCATTTTAAAATATTCAACTTGATTGATTTTTTTCAACTTCAACCCAGTATTTATCATCATCATCAACTTCTTGTTTTCCATGACACAATGCTTAGGAATTTTAAAGTGTTGGCATCTTCTGGTAGTTGAGCAGATGTATGTCACTCATTTGCTAGGTTCTCGATAGAATTCAGAAAAAGCTCCTTTTTGCCCTGATTTAAGTTCCCTTAACAAAAGAGTGTCTACTGGAATCATCACCTTGACTTTGTTGATGATGATGTCTAGTTCTGAGGATCTCCTAGATTTAAGAAATGATAGAGAGACCTGCATATACCTATCAACCCCGGAGTCTTTGATGTTGACCATAATTCTCTTTTCCTTTAGCATGTCCTTGGTGACTAAAAGCACCCTCAAGAAATTGATAATTCTATCAACAACTCTCTTGTATATATGGTGATTGTGGTTCACTGAGACTCTCAGGAACTCTGAAGTTCACCAAACTCCTTCTCTAAGCAAGAGCCTTCAGCTGCCTTCTGGAACCTCTCTTCCATACCAACCTCTTCTTGAGTTACATATTTGAGTTTGGGTTCCATCTCCCTCTTAGGCTTGTTAGCAGGCTGAATAGGGGTTTGAGAGATTTAAGCCCTGATAATTTTTGGAGTTTCTTGAAGAGGAACTTTTAAAGCACCCATAATAGCTCCCAGTGACACACATGTCTGCATTTGAAAATAATTTTGATAGTCTATCAATGAATTGATGTTATTTTGTTGACTTTGAACCTGTGCAGTGAGAAGATTGACTTGAGAGACCAAGATTGAATTGGATGATTGAAGTTCAGCCACTTGTGTTTGAAGAGATTGAATTTATGGAGTTGAAGGAGAGGTTGCAGGTGTAGATACCCCACCACCAAAGCTTTCCTGAACCATTCTCCTAATTTCTTCAACCATCAATACAAAAGTTTCATATCTAGCCTTGTGAAGTTGATCCAGTTTGACTTTTATGTCATTATTCTGAGAAATTTGATTCTGCAGAACAATGTGCAATGCCAGAAAAGACTCTTTTAGCTGCTTATGTTGGCTTCAACACTTGAGAGATTAAGAGTGGCTAGTTTGTCAAAGAATTTACTGAGTTTTTGCTTGATTTTCAACTGTTGTGGTTAAAGCTCATCTATTTTCATTCTCACCATTTCTTATATATTTTCCTGATGACCAACTATTGTTTTCTCCAGTGCTCCCTCAATGTGATGGAATGCTTTTAGTTGTGCTTTATAAACATCTGTGATGGTATCATACACCTCTTGAGGAGTAAGCACCTTGGCGTTGCTACCCAAAACGGTGACATACTCTTCCCTAAACCTAGAAAGAGCTTCCTCCATGTTTATTGTGAAAGATTGTGATAATCATGCATCAACATTCCCATCCTACTCAGCTTCATCCACAATCTTATCTTGTTGCTTTTCAACATCTTCTTTATGAGTTAGGAGAATAACTTGATAATCTTGATTTAACATGCCATAGGTTAATAGGTGTTGAGCAACATTTGTAAGACCCTCTAATTGTACCACAAGCATGTCACCAACTATAGTTGGTTGAGCTTGGGTGTCTTGAAGTCATTTCTCCAGCAAGCTTGGAGGTGGTTGTGTGGAGGTAGATGGTAGGTCAGTGTTTATAAATATAGTATTTGGGGTGATAGGGTGTGTAATACCTGTGACTGTAGTCACAGTTGGACTCACAGTGTGAACTATTACTGTGACAGTTTGTTCACCTTGAGAGTAAACCTTCATTTGAATGGAAGGGGAGTTAGTCAGGTTACTGTCATGTACCATGACTTCAAACCCTTATTCTTTTTGCAAAGAACTGGCACCTGAATTGGCTTGATTTCTTGCCTCCCCAGTTTATGGATCATTGGAAATTGGACTCCTAGCTTCGATTGTCAAGTCAATATCATCTAGGGTGTTTAGGGGAGTTGTCCCTTCTAGAGGAACCTCCAATTAAATTGAAGAGAATTTGAGTAGCTCCCCCTCAAGAGTACTATCCTCACACCTTAAGGCATGTGAAGGCTCGTGTTCATATGAAGGCGCGGTAGTTATCACAGTGTCTTCAATAAAAACTGATGAAACCCATGTATTTGTGATGGTGTCATTAAGGTATACCTCAGGATGTAGCCTCTCATTATCCAAATATGGGTTCCAAGTGGTGATCACAGTTTCAAGAATTGTGTCACTTGATTTTGGAAGAGCTTGAGAAGTGGATTCAATCTCTTCATTATATGAAGAAGAAATTTTAGATATAATATTTTTAATTTTAGAAGTGAGTGTTGACAACTCCCCCTGAATAGAAGAGGGAGTTTCAAGTGATGTGCTCTCCAAGTGTGTGTTGTTCGCTGTAATTCAAACGCGAAAATATACGCAATCGTACGCGATCACAAGTAGTATAAGATATAAGTCAAGTTCGTTCCCACAGGGAATGGTTTAGGTTAATTTCAGATTATGCACCTATGCAAAAATGTATGGTTATCGCTCAATGCTAAGACAAGTAACAAGTTGAGTTTCGATTTAACTAAGAGATTATACTAACTAACATTAACTAAGAGAATTAAGATTGAATTACTTATATGAGAATAAACATAGGATTCTAACTTCATTAAATACTTCATTCAAAGTTATGTTCTTTAACCCTAACATATGATGGTAATGACAACTAATCATATAAGATGAAATTAGTATATGCTAACTTTCGTTATACGTATACCCTACTACTAAGCATCCACAATTAAGATAGAAGATAGCAAACACCAATTATGCTTAGTCCCTATATGTCTATAAAGATTGAAAACATAATGATTTAAGAGCAAGTTATCTATCGTGATTACATAGGGTGAGTAAGATGGTTAAAATTATCCACGAATTATGCATGTCAATTCATACATAAACCTATGCTAGCATGGAAAATTCTAAACCTCTATATTCAGTGTCGCTTCAGTAGATATTAACAAACAATCTTAGATGTTAGCTACACATCAAAGACGAATAAGCATAACCAAACTAGGAAATCATAAATCACCACACACAAATGATTATAAAACAATTAACTATTGAAATCCATAAATAAATTCGTTAGAACCCCATGATAATGATTAGTTCATAATCGAACTCATCGTCACCATGGGTTCCAATGAAAACATGATAATAATAATATAAGAGTACTAGGGTTTAAAGACAAATCGAAAACAAGCATCCAAAGTATCAACTATATTGAAGAATATAAAAGTCTTCTTCTTCTTAGCCGTCTTGTGCTCTCTAGGTTTTTTCAGTGCTCTCCCTTGGCTCCTTGTTATTAAAATCGAATTATTATTAGCTTATATATGCTTCTGGACGACCTGGGACCTCAAAATCATCAAATTCAAGTCAAATCAGGATTCTGGCTCAGGACTCTGGCATGAACGCCCCACACTCCGCGCATGCGCGTGCTTCTGTAATTCTGGCGCGGTCGCCCCGCTCTCCCGCGCGGGCGTGCCGTGCTCCTGTACTTGGGCTTCTGCATTTTCTTGTATTGGCTGTAACTTGAGTTCCGTTCGTCAGAATTCGATGATTCAACCGTCCACGCGAAGCTATCGAGATACTCTTCAACATTAACATGACCTAGGCTTCCAATTATAATCTTTTTTCATCATATTTCCTTGAAAAGCTCATTTGTTCATACAACTAATGCCTGTAATGCAATAACACAAAAACACATCAAAAATACCAATTACTTGAGTCCAAAATACCAACTTAAGCTTGTAATGAAGCATTCCAAGTAGATATAAAATCCACTTATCACACCCCCAAACTTGAATCGATGCTTGTCCTCAAGCATAAAAAGACTCAAAAACTACAAAAAAAATAAAAATGCATAAATGCAACTACGTGAATGCAACTAAATGATAATACAATTGATCCCCTCAGAATAACCATAACCAACCAACAAGCTAATGCTTCTAAGAATGCAATGACTTAAAATAGAGTTCGAATAAACCCCACAAACCAACTCACAAACCAGAAACGTGCGTGTTTGGATGCTTAACAGATATACTCTTAATTTTAGATCAATAACTGTAATATCCGGGATATATCGTATAATTATTTTTGCTATTATATAATTGTTATGTGTGTTCAGTGTCTATTCTGTGAGGTAATTGTTAAGTGTATCTGTACTTGAATATTCAAAAATAATATTAATTGAGTATTTTAATTTTTATATATCCAAAATAAAATATAGATAATTGTCATATCTTCCTAATTATTTTTATGTTGGTTTATGGATTTATAAGAATCATATGAAATTTCTAAAATCTTTTTCCGGGTAATTAAAATCTATTTTATAAAAACGGGAACCAACCGACGTCAACCGTTGTTACATTTTTGGAACCCGAAACTCTTTCGAGAACTCCTTCCTAACCTAATTGTAATATTCCGAGCATATTCCATGTTTCGACTTTTTCGATCGGGCGTACGGTTTGTCCTGCGCGGGTCCCGGCGCAACATTTTCGATACAATATTCGTTTCGGTAAATCAATAAAACCCATATTTTCGATAAACGGGAGCTTTTTATTAAACTATCACAATTATCACTTCGTAATACGTGTAACCAGGCGTTGAGACCAAGACCGCAGTACAAATTGTACTGATTTGGATAATTATCCCGAAAACCGATACCGTTTGGATCAGTTTTTACAAATAAACGTACCGTTTTATATCCGGAATGATCCAACGGGATACTAATTTTCCGTAATTATAAATAGCCTTTTACCGTATTTTATTTCGTATCAAAATCATTTGCAGACAGATAATTATATAATTTTCAGAGAAAAGCCCTAATTACATAAACTGTTCTAAGAATCAAACAGCAAAACGAAGGCGTTACCGATCTCTATTTTCAAAGCTTGAGTAACCAAAACGAAGGATTTGAAGTATTCTATTAGATTCTGAGCTTTGTTTCACTGCAGAAATCAAGGTAATTTTTCTAAAAATTTATTTATTTCCGAATTTATTTTATTAAAAATATGAATTTTTGTTCGGATGATTGTTTGTATGATTTGATGATTGCATGTTGTAGAGCTTGTTTTCCTGATGATTTTCATATGTCATACGTCTGATTTGGAGTTCAATAACATGCTCAAAAGTGGGTTTAATTTTCGAATTTCAAAATTAGGGTTTATAACCCGTATGAATGTTCTTAATTGAAATTTGGGGGTTTCTTATTCTGTGATAGATTGATGTTGTGTTATAGTGGGTTGTGTTCTCTGTGAAATTTGCAATCTAGTCGTATAAGTTTCATGAACCAACGAGGTCTGTAGAGAAGGGAGTTGTGTTTTAAAGTTTTCCGATGTTCGCCGGAAACTGGAAAATTTCACGGCCAAATTCCGTCCAACTCAGGGATTGTTAGGATGAATTGATTGCATGGTTATGTTTCTGGTGTTGTGTAGATGTGATCTGGAGGTGTTGGTGGGGTGAGGACGCCGGGAACGTATTCTCCGGCCACCTCTGTGTTTTCCGGCAACGGGATATAAAAATTGCAGTTTGGTCCCTGGACTTTTGGGGACGCTACAGTTAGGTCCCTGAAGTTTCCAGACTTTGCAAATTTACGATTCCTGTTTATAAAATGTTTAAAAATCATATTCCCTATTTATTTTTATTTTAAAAATTCGTTTTTAATTTCTGAAAATTCTAAAAATTATTATTTTAATTGTGAAAATTATTTTTAATTCATAAATAAATCTAAATTAATTAGTTAATTAATTTCAGTTAATTTATAATTGATTAATTGGTCAATTAATTCAAAAATTAATTGATTAATTGATTTAATTAATTATTAATTGATTTTAATTAATTATTTAATTAGATTTAATTATTTAAAAATGATTTAAAAATTCTGAAAAATAGTTTCGAGCTTTAAAATATTATTCTAAATTATTTCCAAGGCTCGATAATTATTCTAAAATTATTTCGGAGCCAGAATTGGCCAACCGAACCCTGTTTATTAACCTGAAATTGATCCAACGACCCGTTTTAATTTCGAAAAATATTTTAAAAATCATTTTAAATGCTAGAAAGCCTATTTATGACCCGAGACTTATTTATAAATAATATATCATTGATTACGTGATGTATTATGTGCTATAAGTGACTTGTTAATTGACTATCGGTCTATATATTCGGTATTTACTTGATTATTGCATAACTTTCAATCCGTTAATCGGATTTGGGTAAAACGAAGGGTAGATAGAAGTATGTGTTGAATAGAATTCCATGAGTAAATTATTGATAGATGCTTATGATATGTGAGCAGAAGAGGCAAGACGTAGGAAAGGGAAACAGATAGTTGAAGAGTAAGACGCTTGTGATTGGAAACGAGTGCAGTGTAGTAAGCTAATATCAGGCAAGTTTTCTGAACTTTCTCGAGATATTGTAGTATTTGATAGTCAGATTGATATTGCAAGTACTTTGAAGCACTGAAACCTAAACTTTGATTCCAGTTATTGTTCTTGAGCCATAAACCCTATTCTTTCTAGACCATTGATTGTTGTATACCCAAACACGAACCTCAAGTATACAATACTACTCCACAAATACATGCAAACAAAATCCCAAACACTGAACTGAATTACTTGTACATTCAATCATTGTATCCTATGCTTTGAAAGCCCAAATCTTTGAAATCCTTAAATGTTGAATCCTTCGTTATCCAATTCTTTCATTATCCAGCATCCAAGCTTTTAAATTGCCTTATTGATCCTTACAAGGATTGAAACCCTTCCATTGTTAAACATTTATTGTTGTTAATGATTTCGGTTATTGTTTATTATTGTATATTCGTTATTATGTTAGAATTGGATTGTTTTTATAAAATTGTGGACCAGAATCGTGGTCAGACCATATAATGGTCAAGTTAGGCTAATGTGTGCCTTGGATCCAGTAGTTAGAGCAATGCTGTGTGCCTTGCTCGGGGTTAGTGTGTGACTGATCAGCAGCCTAACCTTGATTTTTAAATTAAAAGTATAATATCCAATTCTAAATCGTAATCCATTGTTCACTTGATATCATAACCATATACATCTGATGATCATTATTCTCAGTTTTGTCATTGTGACTTGCTGAGCTAGTTAGCTCATTTGTGCGATGTTGTTTATATTCTTTCCAGTTAAAAAGGAACCAATTGGTAAAGAGGATCCCCAGTCCAGCGCGAGAGCTAGGGGTTCAGGTTAAGAAAGTGGAGCTAGTAGACTTCTTTTGGAATAATTTAAGTTTGTAAAAGTTTGTAATAATGTTTAATACTCAGTTTGAGTTTGAAATAGTTGGGATTTGAACGGTTTGTAATATATTAGTGTGTTTGGCTTGTGTGCATACTCTAACCTGTTGCGGTCCGTGGTGGTTGGTAAGTAGGGTCACTGCATATATTATTATTATCTTTATTATTGTTATAAACAGGTTATAATTAAGGTGTGTGTGTGGACCCCAAACTTCTGACCCGGGTAGGGCGCCACAGGTTTGGTATCAGAGCTACAGGTTATAAGTCACTGACACAAGCCTAGGTTGACGGGAATGAGTAGAGGGATAGGATTAGAAGTAAGGTAGGATGATAGAACGTCGAGAGGTTGAGTGTTATGGTATAACCGGTATTAGTATAGTTTGTGTCGTGGTACGAGATTCTTATATTGTGATATAATTTCAGATAGCAGAGATGGCCGACTCTTTTATTCCCGTATCAGCTGATCACTCAGAGCCTTCAGTTGGAGTACCAGCATCGGATCCACGTCCTGTGATTCCACCAGCATTGGCTATTCTACCTCCACTGGTGTTGCAACCCGTACCATTGCAGGCTATTCCACCTCCAAGCATGAGGCCACCTGTCAGAGGACCCCCACCTGCTGATTCAGGCTTTACTAGTCATTCAGTCACATGAGTACCTTTCCAGTTCTCTTCCTATCTTGTCCCATATCATCAGTTTGAGGCTTGCCTTATGGAGCAGCGATTCCTACATGGTCAGATCCAGGAGTTATTGCATATCATGCGTACCAGAGAGATGGGGAGTGGTGAGAGACGACTTAGGGAGAGGCTTCAGGCGTTTTGTAGAACAGCTGTTGTGAGGATTGCTGAGGCTACACATGAGGACATCACCCCTGATTTCCTAGTGGAGTGGGCTAAGTGGGTTCTAGAGGAGCTTGAGGAGATAGGAGGTCCAGATTTTCCATGAGTTAGAGATTCTGAGATGGAGATGCTGAGCAGTGTTGTTATGGTTATGTAGTATGGACAGTAGTGTGTAGTGTGTATCAGTAGACTTTTGAGTTGTATTTATAGACTAGCGATGCTGACTAGTGAGTAGGTTGTTGTACCCTTTTTGATTTTACTTTCGAAGCGTCCTTACGCTTGTACTACCTAAAACTTTTGATCTATATATCAGTACCTTTTCTTTTACAACACTATCATTTACTTTATCGCACCTGTTTTACTTTACCTTATTTATTGCACCAGTATACCCTGTGATACCATGTACCTTGTTTTCCATAACTGTTTATATTCTGTAAAGAAGCATGCAATTTACTTAGTTACAACTGTTTTCAAAAAGAGATATTTCTATTTTACCAAACTTTTCTTTTATACAAAGATTTGATTCAAAAGCTAAATAAATTGATTGATTCTTTACAGAAAATGCCTCCCAGAAGAAATACCCGCACCAACACCCAAAATGAAGAAACCAACAACAATAACAATAACAACCAATATGAGACAAACCAGAATGTGAACCCAGGACCCATGGACCCAGCAATAGCCCAGATTCTTCAAATCTTGGCCCAACAAACAGTTCACCTGGCACAACAACAGCAGAGACAGACCAATCCCCAGTTAACTTTCAAAACTTTTCAGGCAGTAAACCCACCAGAATTCAAGGGTTCCTTAGAGCCAATTGAAACAAATGTGTGGTTAAAGGAAATAGAGAAGGCATTTGCCTTGGTAAAAGTGAAAGAGGAGCAGAAGGTTGAATTTGCAAGTTAATATCTGAAGAATGAGGCCACCTATTGGTGGGAGATGGTGAAGACATTGGAAAACACAGATGTTATTACTTGGGAAAGGTTTAAGGAATTGTTTTTAGAAAAGTATTTTCCTCAGTTTGTTCAGGATCAAATGGAGCTGAAGTTTTTAGAATTAAAGCAAGGGAACATGTCGGTAACAGATTATGAAGGGAAGTTTGAGGTATTGTCAAGGTATGTGCCGTCGTATGTTGATACTGATAGAAAGAAAGCTAAGAGATTCCAGCAAGGCTTGAAGCCATGGATCAGAGGGAAGGTAGCTATTTTTGAATTGGATACCTATGTCGGGGTTGTACAGAAAGCTATGATCGCAGAGACAGAGAGTGAGATGTTCCAGAAAGAAAAGGAAAGCAAGAAAAGGAAAGTTGAGGGAAGTGAAGGTCAGTCACAAACAGGGAAGTTTCCAAATTTTAAGAAGAGCAAGTTTCAGCCAGGGAGAAATTTTAATTTCAGGAGACAAAATGCAGGAGACGGAGGCCAGGGCAATCGTCCAGCTAATGTGAATCAGTCGAATCAGTGGAGATTAACTTTTCCAGATTGTCAAATATGTGGAAAGAAGCATGGAGGAGTTTGTAACAAGTTGAATGTGGTATGTTTTAAATGCAACCAGAAAGGGCACTACTCGAGGGAGTGCCGAAATCAGCCAGCAAGAGAGCTAGCGAATAAGGATCAGCCTATCCGGAATCCAGCAGTGAAGGTTCCAGCCATTGGATTTACATGCTTTAAATGTGGGAAGCCAGGACATATGGCCAGGGATTGCAAGACACCAGCCCCATTCAGTAATGCATTAAGGATTATGGGATATACCCCAACAGTGAATGAGACTCTGAGGGCTAGAGTTTTTGACATGTCGGTAAAGGATGCGATCCAGGATACGGATGTCGTGGCAGGTATGCTTAATGTGAATTCTTTATGTGCCAAAGTGTTAATAGATTTGGGAGCAACTCGATCGTTTGTTTCACAAGATTTTGTTAGTAAGTTAAATTGTCCAGTTGAGTGTTTAAATGAAATAATGACGGTGGAATTAGCAAATCAAGAACGTGTAACTGTTAACCAAGTTTGTGGGAATTGTGAGATTGAGATTTCTGGTAGTAAATTTTGTGTAGATTTGATACCGTTTAAGTTAGGAGAATTTGACGTTATATTAGGGATGGATTGGTTATCTAAGCATGATGCCCAGATAGATTGTCGAAATAAGAAAGTAATGGTGAAAATGCCAGACGAAAGAATAGTAACGTTCAAAGGTCAGAAACAAGTAAAGAAGTTCTTAACGATGATTCAAGCCAATAAGTTACTACGACAAGGATGTGAGCATTTCATGGCATATGTGATCGATAGAAGTCAGGAGCCAGCAAAACTTGAAGATATTCCAGTTGTGATGGAATTTCCAGACGTATTTCCCGACGAGTTACCAGGACTTCCTCCAGATAGAGATATTGAATTTGCAATCGACTTAGCACCTGGAACCGAACCAGAATCCAAGGCCCCGTATAGAATGGCGCCCGTTGAGATGAAAGAATTAGCAAAACAATTGCAAGAGCTGTTAGAAAAAGGAGTAATTAGACCCAGCGTATCCCCGTGGGGTGCACCAGTATTATTTATCAAGAAGAAGGACGGAAGCATGAGACTGTGCATCGACTATAGGGAGCTCAACAAATTGACGATTAAGAATAAGTATCCGTTACCCACAATTGATGATTTGTTTAACCAATTGAAGGGAGCCAAGTATTTCTCCAAAATCGATTTAAGATCGGGATATCATCAACTGAAAATTAAACCAGAAGATATACCAAAGACAGCTTTCAGAACAAGGTATGGACATTACGAGTTTTTAGTGATGTCTTTTGGTTTGACCAACGCCCCATCAACGTTTATGGACCTGATGAACAGAATTTTCAAGGAATATTTGGACAAGTTCGTTATAGTATTTATAGACGATATTTTGATCTATTCAAAGATGGAGGAGGATCATGCGGAACATTTAAGGACAACTTTGGAGATTTTAAGGAAAAAGAAGTTATATGCTAAATTGTCGAAGTGTGAGTTTTGGCTACAGGAAGTTCAGTTCTTAGGATACATAGTCAGTAATGAAGGGATCAAAGTGGACCCGGCAAAGATCGAGGCAATTATGAATTGGGAAAGACCGAGAACACCCACTGAGGTAAGAAGTTTCTTGGGATTGGCAGGATATTATCGACGATTCGTTCAGAATTTCTCAAGAATTGCAACACTATTGACAAAGCTTACACGAAAGAATGAAAAGTTTATATGGAATGACAAGTGCGAAGGAAGTTTTCAGGAATTGAAGCGGAGATTAATCACAGCACCTGTTTTGTCACTTCCAGGCGATCAAGGGAATTTCGTAATTTATAGCGATGCTTCTTACAAAGGATTAGGATGTGTTCTTATGCAACATGACAAGGTGATTGCGTATGCGTCAAGGCAATTGAAACCACACGAACAGAAGTACCCTACTCATGATTTGGAGTTAGCAGCTATAGTTTTCGCTTTGAAGATTTGGAGACATTATTTGTATGGAGAAAAATGTGAGATTTTCACGGATCACAAAAGTTTGAAATATATATTTACCCAGAAGGAACTTAATATGAGACAAAGGAGATGGTTAGAATTGATCAAGGATAATGATTGCTCGATTAATTATCATCCCGGTAAGGCGAACATTGTAGCAGATGCGTTAAGTCGGAAGGAAAGGTTAAATGTGTTATCCGTACCTGAAGAGATATATAAAGAATTTCAAAAATTGGAATTGGAGATTAGAATTTGCATGCCTGAGGAAGCAAAAGTGTACGGTATAATTTTCCAACCGGAGTTATTGGAGAAAATAAAGAAATGCCAGAAAGAGGTAATGGATCAAGATATAAATAGTTTGGTAGGTGAGGAATTATGCACGCAACAAGATGATCAATGTATTCTTAGGTTTTCCTCAAGAATTTGGATTCCACCAGTGACGGAGCTGAAAAATGAAATTTTACAAGAGGCACATAGTTCAAGATATTCCATCCATCCAGGAAGTACCAAAATGTACAGAGATTTAAAGAAGAATTATTGGTGGCCAGATATGAAGTGGGAAATTACGGAATGGGTTAGTAAATGCTATACCTGTCAGAGAGTTAAAGCAGAGCATCAGAGACCAAGCGGATTGCTACAGCCATTGGAGATTCCAGAATGGAAGTAGGAACATATTACCATGGATTTCATACTTGGATTACCAAGGACAAGGACTAATCATGATGCCATTTGGGTTATAGTAGATAGACTTACCAAGTCAGCTCATTTTCTGCCTATAAATGAACGATTTTCGCTCGACAAGTTAGTTCATATGTACTTGAAAGAGATCGTAGTTCGTCATGGAGTTCCAGTGTCTATTGTATCTGATAGAGATCCAAGATTTAATTCAAGATTTTGGAAGAGTTTTCAAGAATGTTTGGGAACAAGATTGAATATGAGTACGGCCTATCACCCCCAAACGGATGGCCAAAGTGAAAGAACGATCCAGAAAATCGAGGACATGCTACGTGTTTGTGCTATTGATTTCAAAGGAAGTTGGGACGAGCATTTACCCCTGGTAGAGTTTGCCTATAACAACAGTTATCACACCAGTATTGGAATCCACCTTATGAAGCCCTTTATGGACGCAAGTGTAGATCTCCAGTATATTGGGACGAAGTAGGAGAACGCAAAATACTCGGACCTGAATTGGTGCAGCAGACAAAGGAAGTTGTTGAAATTATCCAGAAAAGATTAATAGCCGCACAAGATCGTCAAAGGAAATATGCAGACCAGTCAAGAAAAGACATGGAATTTGAAGAAGGAAGCTTGGTATTATTAAAAGTATCACCGTGGAAAGGACTAACGAGGTTTGGGAAGAAAGGGAAGCTAAACCCAAGATATGTCGGACCTTTTGAAATCCTAAAGCGTATTGGCAAGGTAGCTTACGAGTTGGCGTTACCTCCACACATGGAGCACATTCACAATGTTTTTCATATATCAATGCTTAAGAAATATAATCTAGACTCCAGGCATGTAATAGAATATGAGCCAATAGAACTTTAAGCAGATTTATCATATGTAGAGAGTCTGATAGAGATTCTAGAGGAAAGAGAGAAAGTATTGAGAAATAAAGTGGTAAAGTTAGTAAGAGTATTGTGGAGAAACCCAAAGGTTGAAGAGTCAACCTGGGAGTTAGAAAGTGATATGAGAGAAAAGTACCCTCATTTGTTTTCTTAGAGATTCTGAGGACAGAATCCTTTTAAGGGGGGAAGGATGTAATATCCGGGATATATCGTGTAATTATTTTTGCTATTATATAATTGTTATGTGTGTTCAGTGTCTATTCTGTGAGCTAATTGTTAAGTGTATCTGTACTTGAATATTCAAAAATAATATTAATTGAGTATTTTAATTTTTATATGTCCAAAATAAAATATAGATAATTGTCATATTTTCCTAATTATTTTTATGTTGGTTTATGGATTTATAAGAATCATATAAAATTTCTAAAATCTTTTTCCGGGTAATTAAAATCTATTTTATAAAAACGGGAACCAACCGACGTCAACCGTTGTTACGTTTTTGGAACCCGAAACTCTTTCGAGAACTCCTTCCTAACCTAATTGTAATATTCCGAGCATATTCCATGTTTCGACTTTTTCGATCCGGCGTACGGTTTGTCCTGCGCGGGTCCCGGCGCAACATTTTCGATACAATATTCGTTTCGGTAAATCAATAAAACCCGTATTTTCGATAAACGGGAGCTTTTTATTAAACTATCCCAATTATCACTTCGTAATACGTGTAACCAGGCGCTGAGACCAAGACCGCAGTACAAATTGTACTGATTTGGATAATTATCCCGAAAACCGATACCGTTTGGATTAGTTTTTACAAATAAACGTACCGTTTTATATCCGGAATGATCCAACGGGATACTAATTTTCCGTAATTATAAATAGCCTTTTACCGTATTTTATTTCATATCAAAATCATTTGCAGACAGATAATTATATAATTTTCAGAGAAAAGCCCTAATTACATAAACTGTTCTAAGAATCAAACAGTAAAACGAAGACGTTACCGATCTCTGTTTTCAAAGCTTGAGTAACCAAAACGAAGGATTTGAAGTGTTCTATCAGATTCTGAGCTTTGTTTCACTGCAGAAATCAAGGTAATTTTTCTAAAAATTTATTTATTTCCGAATTTATTTTATTAAAAATATGAATGTTTGTTCGGATGATTGTTTGTATGATTTGATGATTTCATGTTGTAGAGCTTGTTTTCCTAATGATTTTCATATGTCATACGTCTGATTTGGAGTTCAATAACATGCTCAAAAGTGGGTTTAATTTTCGAATTTCAAAATTAGGGTTTATAACCCGTATGAATGTTCTTAATTGAAATTTGGGGGTTTCTTATTCTGTGATAGATTGATGTTGTGTTATAGTGGGTTGTGTTCTCTGTGAAATTTGCAATCTAGTCGTATAAGTTTCATGAACCAACGAGGTCTGTAGAGAAGGGAGTTGTGTTTTGAAGTTTTCCGATGTTTGTCGGAAACTGGAAAATTTCACGGCCAAATTCCGTCTAACTCAGGGATTGTTAGGATGAATTGATTGCATGGTTATGTTCCTGGTGTTGTGTAGATGTGATCTGGAGGTGTTGGTGGGGTGAGGACGCCGGGAACGTATTCTCCGGCCACCTCTGTGTTTTCCGGTGACGGGATGTAAAAATTGCAGTTTGGTCCCTGAACTTTTGGGGACGATACAGTTAGGTCCCTGAAGTTTCCAGACTTTGCAAATTTAGGATTCCTGTTTATAAAATGTTTAAAAATCATATTTCCTATTTATTTTTATTTTAAAAATTCGTTTTTAATTTCTGAAAATTCTAAAAATTATTATTTTAATTCTGAAAATTATTTTTAATTCATAAATAAATCTAAATTAATTAGTTAATTAATTTCAGTTAATTTATAATTGATTAATTGGTCAATTGATTCGAAAATTAATTGATTAATTGATTTAATTAATTATTAATTGATTTTAATTAATTATTTAATTAGATTTAATTATTTAAAAATGATTTAAAAATTCTGAAAAATAGTTTCGAGCTTTAAAATATTATTCTAAATTAATTCCAAGGCTCGATAATTATTCTAAAATTATTTTGGAGCCAGAATTGGCCAACCGAACCCTGTTTATTAACCCGAAATTGATCCAACGACCCGTTTTAATTTCAAAAAATGTTTTAAAAATCATTTTAAATGCCAGAAAGCCTATTTATGACCCGAGACTTCTTTATAAATAATATATCATTGATTACGTGATGTATTATGTGCTATAAGTGACTTGTTAATTGACTATCGGTCTATATATTCGGTATTTACTTGATTATTGCATAACTTTCAATCCGTTAATCAGATTTGGGTAAAACGAAGGGTAGATAGAAGTATGTGTTGAATAGAATTCCATGAGTAAATTATTGATAGATGCTTATGATATGTGAGCAGAAGAGGCAAGACGTAGGAAAGGGAAACAGATAGTTGAAGAGTAAGACGCTTGTGATTGGAAACGAGTGCAGTGTAGTAAGCTAATATCAGGCAAGTGTTCTGAACTTTCTCGAGATATTGTAGTATTTGATAGTCAGATTGATATTGCAAGTACTTTGAAGCACTGAAACCTAAACTTTGATTCCAGTTATTGTTCTTGAGCCATAAACCCTATTCTTTCTAGACCATTGATTGTTGTATACCCAAACACGAACCTCAAGTATACAATACTACTCCACAAATACATGCAAACAAAATCCCAAACACTGAACTGAATTACTTGTACATTCAATCATTGTATCCTATGCTTTGAAAGCCCAAATCTTTGAAATCCTGAAATGTTGAATCCTTCGTTATCCAATTCTTTCATTACCCAGCATCCAAGCTTTTAAATTGCCTTATTGATCCTTACAAGGATTGAAACCCTTCCATTGTTAAACATTTATTGTTGTTAATGATTTCGGTTATTGTTTATTATTGCATATTCTGTTATTATGTTAGAATTGGATTGTTTTTATAAAATTGTGGACCAGATTCGTGGTCAGACCATATAATGGTCAAGTTAGGCCAATGTGTGCCTTGGATCCAGTAGTTAGAGCAATGTTGTGTGCCTTGCTCGGGGTTAGTGCGTGACTGATCAGCAGCCTAACCTTGATTTTTAAATTAAAAGTATAATATTCAATTCTAAATCGTAATCCATTGTTCACTTGATATCATAACCATATTCATCTGATGATCATTATTCTCAGTTTTGTCATTGTAACTTGCTGAGCTAGTTAGCTCATTTGTGCGATGTTGTTTATATTCTTTCCAGTTAAAAAGGAACCAATTGGTAAAGAGGATCCCCAGTCCAGCGCGAGAGCTAGGGGTTCAGGTTGAGAAAGTGGAGCTAGTAGACTTCTTTTGGAATAATTTAAGTTTGTAAAAGTTTATAATAATGTTTAATACTCAGTTTGAGTTTGAAATAGTTGGGATTTGAACGGTTTGTAATATATTAGTGTGTTTGGCTTGTGTGCATACTCTAACCTGTTGCGGTCCGTGGTGGTTGGTAAGTAGGGTCACTGCATATATTATTATTATCTTTATTATTGTTATAAAAAGGTTATAATTAAGGTGTGTGTGGACCCCAAACTTCTGACCCGGGTTTGGAGGGCGCCACAATAACCATAAGTTATCTATCATCAAAACAATCACAAGTTTATAAAAAGAATAGATGTTAAACGTATAATGACTCACAACACTTCCTTTCTACTAGGGTTATACAAGGATTCATGCTATTATTAAACACATAACAAAGATGTTTATTTGACCGTGCAATGAATGAGGTCCCAAAAGACTTATACAACAATATCCACGTAAGGAGCGTTAGGTTAGCGGATCCCAGACTATCAAAGCCTTAGGTCACTAGGCAAAAAGTCCCCTATAACTTAATAACTCGAGTATTAAAGAGCTCACTCTTGATCAATTATGCATAAACACATACTTTTTCTATTTTTTTCTCTTTTTTCAATAATTTCTGAATGATTGCATTTCGCTTCATCTCATACAACCCTAGACTACTCATAAAATACGAGCGTTATTCATAACTAGCAATGAAATCCAAGTTTTTCTCCAATTTAAAAATTCAGTGTTCTTTTGTCATTAAGAGAATACCAAAAATTCTAAATATAAACAAGTGACTAAATCTCAACAAATAAACAAGTATGATCATGATCTAGCCCAAAAATAATCCTATAAGACTTGTGAATTTTTTTCTGGCATGCAAATCAATTCATTAGACTTAAACAACCCTCTATCGTCATCACCACACTCAAATTAACATCAACTTATCAATTAGAAATAGCTCAACCTAAGGGATCATGTTATATGCATGCACATGCAACTATATGAACTGGCATAAAAACACAAACAAATATGTCCTATATGAACAATCATGCAAAAATATCATGCAAAAACACGAATGAAATACAACTAAACATGCAACATGAATCTATATGAATCTATATGGACACACACAAACTAATCCTTATATTATCACCCCCAAACTTAAAATTTTCAATGTCCTCATTGATGGTAATAATAGGGATTTCAGGCATACCTAGTTATCAGAAAAATCACCCTCCTCGGGTGGAGTATCAGGTGTCAGATACACAGAATCAGCACCAAACACCGGCTAATCAACCTCAACACCAGTGGCTCGAAAAGCAGTGCTCAAAGCCTATGTCAAGTCGGCCGCAAAACGACTGTGCATATCGTGCATATCATCCATACGTCTAGCCAATCTCCAAAACTGCACATTACCAAGCCCAGAACCATCCCCTTCCTTCTGCTGAGCACGTGAAGAACTAGCCTCTCCATGAGTGGCTCTTCAAGCTGCATGCCTAGCCAGAGAATAACCACCAGCATAAGTTTGATCGGTTGGTTGCCCTCCGAGCAGATGGTCATAAGTGTAATCCATGCCCTTCTCATCAGCTTTCCCTCTATACCATTCCTGCATGACTGAGATCGTAGAGCTATCAATAGGAGCGCTCGGCATCTGAAACTGCTCTAATTCGGGCCAACGAACAGCCACCGAAACATAAAACTTCGTCATAATGGGGGCATATTCTGATATATCACATGGCCAAGATCCTCATACTCCCCATTCAAAATCCCTCAGAGTTAAATAGCATGATCAACAGTAACATCATGCTGATGCAAAGAAGGCATAATATTGGCACACACAAAAGCATTCCATGCCCGAGCATACCTATTCATATATGCAGCCGGAAAAGTGAGATGCTCATTCGTGCCCCTCTTGCACTTCCACTGTGTTCCCGGAACACACAACTCTGCCACAATATGATCAAGGTCAAAATCCTCCCTTGTCTTGTTCACCCATTCCTCTTGTGTCGACTTTCTTGCGGGTTGATTGATAACCTTACGAATAGCCGCCAGTGTGTAATCCACCGTCAAACCATGTACCACATAAAACCTATTCTTATCCACCCTTGCATTCGCATAAAAATCCCGAACAATACTCATCAGGACTGTGGTGGGTACCTCACAAAGGTTTTCCATCTCATCTCAGTAATCATCTCCAAGAGCTTTCCATCTTTCGCAGTGGGTAAGATACCCATCTCCTTCACAATTAATTTGGACATCAATCGATTGAACTCAGCTTGTGCCTTTGGAGAATAAAACCTAGCCACCACTCCACCAGCACTCAAATCACTAGAGCTGATACTCACCACGACTCTTGATCTTTTGGGTGCCATTAGAACAATAGAGATTTTGTGTGTAAGTAGTGAATATGAAAAACTAGGGTTTTGGAATTGAAAGATATGTGAGAGATGTATGTAGGATGTATGTATATATAGAATAGATATGGGTTTGGGTTAGGAGTGTTTAAGAATAAGAATAAGGGTAAGATTAGGGTAGAATTCGAATTGGGCTTGGGGGTTTTGTTCTGTCTTTTTCTGATTAGTCTGTTTTTTTTCTTTTCTCCAGACCTGTCGCGCGGCCGCCCCGCTCTACCGCGTGGGCGTGCCATGTTTCTTCCAACCCGCGCGACTGCCCTACTTCTGGCGCGGGCGCGCCGTGCTCCTGGAAAATCAGAATTTTTTTTTGTTTTTTCATTTTTTTCCTTTTTCTTGACAAACCTACTATACAACAAACATGGGTTGCCTCCCACAAAGCGCTTGGTTTACGTCGCTAGTATGACGTGAATCTTCGAATCAAGTTATCGAAAGAACGATGCTCACCACCTCGCAGTTCGCTGTATCTCCATAGTAATGCTTCAATCTCTGCCTATTAACCTTGAACGCTTAATCCGGATGCGTATCAAAAATCTCCACAGCTCCATATGGAAACACAGTTTTGACCACCTCGACTTAAGTTTTCCCGGAAAAAGTCAGAGACGAGAGTTGTACAATAGAACCTTCTGACCGGGCACAAAAGACTTACACACTAATCTTCTATCATGCAATCTCTTGACTTTCTCCTTGTACACTTTGTTATTCTCATAAGCCTGTAGTCGAAACTCCTCGAGTTTATTTAGTTGAAGTATTCTTTTCTCTCCAACAGCTTCCATGTCAAGATTTAGCTTCTTCAAAGCCTAATATGCTTTATTCTCTAACTCCGAAAGTAAGTGACACGCCTTCCCATACACCAACTGGAAAGGAGACATCCCAAGAGGAGTCTTGAATGCTGTTGTATATGCCCAAATAGCTTCATCTAGCTTCAAAGAACCATATTTTCGTGATGGACTCACCACCTTCTCAAAGATACGTTTAATCTACCGATTAGATACTTCAGCTTGCCCATTAGTTTGAGGATGATAAGATGTGGCAATACGATGATTCATGTTATACTTTTCCATCAATGCAGTGAACTTGCGATTGCAGAATTACGATCCCTCGTCACTGATTATGACTCTTGGAGTGCCAAAACGCGTGAATATCTGCTTACAAAGAAAGTTAATCACCATCTTAGCATCATTGGTTGGTAAAGCTTTCACCTTGACCTATTTGGACACATAATCAAAAGCCAACAAAATATACTGATTATTGTAAGACGAGACAAATGGCCCCATGAAGTCGATTCCCCAAACATCGAAAATCTCAACTTCGAGCATCACATTAAGAGGCATTTCATCTCACTTGGATATATTACCAACTCATTGGCAGTGATCACATCTCGAAACGAACTGATGAGCATCCTTAAACAAAGTAGGCCCGAAGAATCCTGCTTGAAGGATACGGGCAGCCGTCTTCTCTCCACCATAATGTCCACCATACATAGTAGAATAACAGTCGTGCAAGATTCCCTCCGTCTCACTATACGGAATGCATCTTCTGATAATCTGATCAACTCCCTGTCTAAACAAGAACGACTCATCCCATCAATACCACTTCACCTCATGTAGAAACATCTTCCTTTGAACATAAGAGAGTTCTGGGGGAATAACATTACTCACCAGATAGTTCACAATATCTGCAAACCATGGCTCTTCTTCTTGCACCCCAAAAAGTTGCTCATCGGAAAAAGATTCATTGATCAATGTCTTGTCCTCTGAAGCTTTGCCTTGATCTTCCAAATGTGATAGATGATCAGCTACCTGATTTTCTGAACCTTTCCGATCCTTGATTTCCAGCTCGAATTCCTGAAGTAAGAGAATCCATTGAATTAAGCGAGGTTTTGAATCTTTCTTCGAGACCAGATATCGAATAACAGAATTATTAGTGTAAACTGTCACCTTTGTCCCAAGCAAGTAAGATCAAAATTTCTCAAAACCATAGACAATTGCCAGCAACTCCTTCTCTATAGTAGTGTAAATCGGTTAAGCACCATTAAGGGTCTTACTAGCATAGTAAACCACATGAAAATGTTCTGCTTCCTCTGGCCAAGAACTGCTCCAACTGCATAGTCACTAGTATCACACATCATCTCGAAGGGCTCATTCCAATCAGGTACAATAATCACAGGTGCTGTAGTCAAACTCTTTTTCAAGCTCTCAAAAGTAGCTAGAAATTCTTCATCGAATTTGAAGGGAACATCATTTTCCAACAAATTTCATAGAGGCTTAGAGATTTTGGAGATATTTTTGATGAATCGCCGATAAAAACCCACATGACCAAGAAAACTGCGGACTCCTTTAACTGAGATTGGTCAAGGAAGATTTTCAATGACCCACACCTTGGCCTTATCCACCTCAAGACCCTTGCTAGATACCTTGTGCCCAAGAATAATACTCTGTTGCACCACGAAGTGACATTTTTCCCAATTGAGCACAAAATTAGTCTCAACACATCTTTTCAGCGCCAACCCAAGATTGTGCAAGCATTCGTCATAAGAAGTACCGAACACAGAAAAGTCATCCATGAACACCTCCACATTAGTGCCAATCATATCTGAGAAAATGGCCATCATGCATCTCTGAAAAGTAGCAGGCGCACCACAAAGTCCGAAAGAGACTCGACGAAAAGCAAAAATGCCAAATGGACAAGTAAATATGGTCTTCTCTTGATCTTCTAGAGCAATGCAAATCTAATTATATCCCGAATATCCATCCAAAAGATAATAGTACTCATGACCAACCAACATGTCAAACATCTGATCAATGAATGGAAGCGGGAAGTGATCCTTCCTAGTGGCTTTATTCAGCTTTCGATAATTCATGCAAACTCTCCATCTTGTGACTGTCCGAGTAGGGATGAACTCATTCTTCTCATTAGCTACAACTGTAATACCTCCTTTCTTAGGCACACACTATACCGGACTCACCACGAACTATCAGATATAGGATAAACGATTCCTGCATCTAGCCATTTAAGAATTTCTTTCTTCACAACCTCCTTCATGATAGGTTTTAGCCTCCTTTGTTTGCTCAACGGTTGGCTTGCTTCCTTCCTCAACCGGAATTTTATGCATGCAATAAGAAGGGCTGATTCCCTTGATATCTGCTATAGTCCATCCAATTGCTGATTTAAACTCTCTCAGAATTCTCAAGAGCTTATTTTTTCACTTCCTGAAAGGTCAGATGCAATAATAACAGGAGACGTAGATGCATCACCTAAAAATACATACCTCAAGTGATCAGGCAGTGGTTTGAGCTCAAGTATAGGAGCTTCTTCAATAGATGGCTTGAGACGCTTTAGAGAATTTTTCAGCTCTTCCAATCCAAGAGACTCGAACGGTAAATCTAACTTCTTCTTCCATGGAAAAGCATTCAAATACTGCATCTGCTCTTCCCCATCTTCATCTTCACTATCAGAATCCCCCGTTAAGGCTCTTTCTAAGGCGTAAGTCCTTAGCAAGTGATCAAGCTCCGGTCACTACGGAGTCGACCAACTCCACTTTAAAGTACTCATCTTCATCAGTAGGGAATTTCATTGTATTGAAAACATTGAACGTGACATCCTAAACCTGAACTCTCATGGTTAGTTCACCCTTTTGCACATCGATTAGAGATCGTCCTGTAGCTAAGAATGGTTTTCCCAAGATAATGGGAATCTTCTTATCCTTCTCAAAGTCTAGAATGACGAAATTAGCAGGTAAGATGAGTTTATCCACCTTAACCAAGATATCCTCCACTACTCCTCACAGATAACTGATGGAATGATCATCCAGTTACAAATACATGTTCACCGGTTTTGGATCAGGTAGTCCAAGTTTCTTGAAAATGGACAAGGGCATCAGATTGATTCTAGCTCCCAAGTCACACAAACACTTGTTGAACGATAGATTGCCTATGGTGCAAGGTATCGTGAAACTTCCTGGATCTTTAAGCTTAGGAGGTAGTTTCTGTTGCAGCACAATATTGCACTCTTCCGTTAGAGCAATGGTTTCCAACTCCTCAAGTTTTAGCTTCCAAGATAGAATACCCTTCATGAACTAAGCATAGCTCGGCATGTGTTCTAGAGCTTCAGCAAAAGGTATATTAATGTGCATCTTCCTGAAAACCTCCAAAATCTTGGCGAATTGCTTATCAAACTTCTGCTTTTGAAGTCTTTTAGGATATGTCGGAGGTGGGTAGACCTGTTTATCCCCTGTATTACCCTCAGGAGGATTGCTTTCAACAGCTTTCTTCTTCGGTTCCACCTCGGAATCCTTCTGCATAACTTTTTCATCTACAATCTCATTTTCTGGAATTGGCAAAAGTGCAGATGCACCTGTATTCAGAACAGAATCTTCAGAATCCTCATCTTGCTGAATTTGGGGGATCGAAACCTTTTCAGATCTCAAGGTGATTGCCTTTAACTGCTCCTTGACTTCCCTTTTTCCTGGATTAGCTTGTGTATCACTAGGAAGAGTTCCTTTTTGATGGTTCAACAAAGCATTGGCAATTTGCCCTATTTGATTCTCCAGAGTCTTGATAGAAACTACTTGGCTTTTGCACATAAGCCTCAACTCCTCCAGTTCAGATTTTTCATTAGTAGATTGACCGGTACTTCCATGCGGTTGTTGTTGAAGTTGGAGTTGTTGTCTTGGTGCTGTTGTTGAAAACCAGGAGGGTTGAATTGCTTTTCTCCAAGCTGCTGATAAGGCTGTTATACCGCACTCTGGTTGTTGCTCCAACTGAAGTTAGGATGATTGCGGTTGTTAGGATAATAAGTGGTAGGAACTAGTTGTTGCGACCTCTGAAAGTTGCTCACATACTGAGCTGACTCACTAGATATAGCATACTGCTCCATTTTGTGCGCACATATACAAAGCTCACGGACACTAGTGATCTGATTAACTCCATAATTAGCCAAAGAATCCACTTTCATCGTTAACGCCTTTAGCTGAGCAGCTATAGCTGTAGCTGCATCCACTTCCAGAATTTCTGCTACCTTTCCTTGAGGTAGTCTCTGAGTTGGGTTATGATATTCATTAGCAGCCATCAATTCAATTAGCTCATAAGCTTCATCATAGCTCTTAGCCCATAAAGCTCCACTGATGCTGCATCGAGCATGGGTTTTGACTGTGCTCCCAAACCTTTATAAAAGCAATTGATGATCATCCAATCAGGCATGCCATGATGAGGACACTTCCTAAGCATCTCCTTGTAGTGCTCCCAGGCCTCACATAAAGATTCTCCCAATTGCTGCACAAATTCAGTAAGAGCGTTCCCGATTTCAGTTGTCTTCGCCATAGGGAAGAAATTAGTAAGAAACTTCTGAGCAAGATCCTCCCAAGTAGTGATAGAACCTGCTGGTAGAGAATGCAACCAACACTTAGCTTTATCTCTCAGAGAGAATGGGAAAAGCCTCAGCTTTACAGCATCTTCAGAAACATTGTTGAACTAGAAAGTGTCGCAGATCTCGATGAATTCTCTAATGTGCATGTTGGGATCTTTCATTGGAGAACCGCCAAACTGAACTGAATTCTGCACCATTTGAATCGTGCTAGACTTGATTTTAAAAGTATTAGCCATGATGGCTGGTCTGACACTACTAGACTGAATGTTATTGATCTTTGGTTGAGAATAATCCATCAAAACTTTCGGATTTGCTACTGGTTCTCCCATTGCAATAACAACTTCTTCTTCAACTTTCTCAACTTCTTCAAAAAGTTCTTCAACTTCTCCAACTTCGTCCAGTATTTCCTTACGAGATTGAGAACGTGTTTGTATACATGCTCTCTAGAGTACCTGAAACACAAACAAAGTAAACAAGTAAGTAAAATATTTGATTCAATGAACTTTAACGACCACTGATGTCAAGAACATAAACTAAATTTAACACCGATATTCCCGGAAGCGGCGAAAATACACGCAAGTGTACACGATCACAAGTAGTATAAGATATAAGTCAAGTTTATTCCTACATGGACTGGTTAAGGTTAATTTCAGATTATGCACCTATGCAACAATGTAGGGTTATCGCTCAATGCTAAGACAAGTAATAAGTTGAATTTTGATTTAACTAAGAGATTATACTAACTAACATTAAATAAGAGAATTAAGATTGAATTACTTATATGAGAATGAACATGGGATTCTAACTTCATTAAATACTTCATTCAAAGTTATGTTCTTTAACATTAACATGTGATGGTGATGACAACTAATCAGATAACACAAAATTAGTATACGCTAACTTTCGTTATACGTATACCCTACTACTAAGCATCCACAATTAAGATAGAAGATAGCAGACACCAATTATGCTTAGTCCTTATATGTCTATAAAGATTGAAAACATAATGGTTTAAGAGTAAGTTATCTATCGTGATTATATAGGGTGAGTAAGATGGTTAAAATTACCCATGAATTATGCATGTCAATTTATATATAAACCTATGCTAGCATGGCAAGTTCTAAACCTCTATATTCATTATCGCTTAAATAGAGATTAACAAACAACCTTATATGTTAGCTACACATCAAAGATGAATAAGCACAATCAAACTAGGAAATCACAAATCACCACACACAAAGGATTATAAAACAATTAACTATTGAAATCCATAAATAAATCCGTTAGAATCCCATGACAATGATTAGTTCATAATCGAACTCATCGTCATCATGGGTTCCAATGAAAACATGATAATAAATAAATAAGAGTACTAGGGTTTAAAGACAAATCGAAAATAAGCATCCAAAGTATCAACTATATTGAAGACTACAATAGTCTTCTTCTCCTTAGCCATCTTGTGCTCTCTAGGTCTTCTCAATGCCCTCATTTGGCTCCTTATTATTTAAAACAAATTATTATTAGCTTATATATGCTTCTGGACGACCTGGGCCCTCAAAATCATCAAATTCAAGTCAAACAAGGATTCTGACTCAGGACTCTGGTGCGGCCGCCCCACACCCCGCGTGGGCGCGCGCGCTTCTACAATTCTAGCACGGTCGTCCCGCTTTCCCGCGCGGGCGCCCGTGCTCTTGTACTTGAACTTCTGCATTTTCTTGTATTGGCTGTAACTTGAGTTCCGTTCATCATAATTTGATGATTCAACCGTCCACGCGAAGCTATCGAGATGCTCTTTAACATGAACATGACCTAGGATTCCAATTCTGATCTCTTTTCAACATATTTCCTTTAAAAGCTTATTTGTTCATCCAACTAATGCTTGTAATGCAATAACACAAAAACATCAAAAATACCAATAACTTGAGTCCAAAACACCAACTTAAGCTTGTAATAAAGCGTTCCAAGTTGATATAAAATCCACTTATTATGTGCCAATCTCATGACTTCTTTCGCCTTCTTGAGAGTGCTCAAGAAGGGGTGCAAACTATGTACAAGGTGCATTTGGGAGAATATTTTGTTCAATAGTGACACCTTGTAGAGAAAATGCCACTAGATTCTGTTTTGATCCCTTATTTAAATCTGCATCATTTTTAGAAGATGCAGAAGTGGTCAATTGAGTGGTCAACTCTATCTTCTTCTTCTTTGGTTTCGTGACTAGGTGACTCTCACTCTCACTTAGTTGCTCTCCACTCTCATTGATTATACTCATTTTTGTGTTCTTTCTCTTTTCTTTACTAACTTCACCCTTTTGAGAGGATAAAGTTGTTGGCTTACTAGCATTTAAAGGTTTAGAAGAAATGGTTTCAGTTGTGCAAGGCCTTTTTGGATTGTATTGTGTTTATACTTCTACAGGACTAGGAACCATAGTTCTACTAGTATTAGCAAGACTTCTCATGTCAGGAATTGGGTAGGGGTAAGTTCTAAATTTCCCTAACATAAAGTTAATGATACTTAGACTTACTCCTACTTGGTTTCTCTTGTTCAGTTGTCCAAATAGAACTTTGGACACTGGTTTAGAAATGCCTATTTGACTTTGATCTATACCCTCAGTTAAGTGAATATCAGTAACCTTATGATTTAAGAAAGATATTATAAATCTAGGGAGAAAGATTTCCTTACCTCTACTTTCCAAGGGGATTGTTAGCCTGTACTCAGCTCACTCAGAATGAGGCTTCCAACATCAAGATGTCTGTCATAAGCCATTGAGAAGACTAGTTTTTGAACTACACTAGAAATGTTGTCAAAACCGATCTTCCTGCAGGTGAAGGCCCCTATGACAGTGTAAAAAACAAAGGATCATTCTCTTTTACATGCTTCTTGTTGAGCCTTGCTAGTTCAACTTTGTCTCCAAAGTGAATAAAATCCATGAAGTCGACAATCTCATGATAAGTAGGAGCTGCATCAAAATCCTTTGTGGGTAGCCCAAGAGCAGTATTAAGATCATTTGCAT
This sequence comes from Apium graveolens, assembly GCF_009905375.1. Classification (NCBI taxonomy): domain Eukaryota; kingdom Viridiplantae; phylum Streptophyta; class Magnoliopsida; order Apiales; family Apiaceae; genus Apium; species Apium graveolens. The sequence goes on along the minus strand of NC_133655.1, from coordinate 100,403,406 downwards.
TAAACTCCACAGCCACCCTTTTTATGGTACAAGTCACCACCATGGACATAACTTGATTATCATCTATGTTTGTAACAAGAACAACACTTCCCCAATTCATTCAAAACGTCTAGGTAAAGAGTATGGTTTAATATAAGAGCACCTGCAAGATAGGAATCAACAAGAAATTTCACAAAATACTTGAAATTATCAGGTACTTGTGTTGGATCAACAAAAGTGTTATTCCCAAACAATCTAAACAAGAGTTGAAGAAGGGGGTTGAATGGAATTCTGGATTTTTTTTAATTTTAAGAACAGTTCTACTATAAATATATAACTGTGTTTGATTTTGCAATAGTGCAGAATGAAAGTAAAATAGAAATCAAATCACAAAGCAATGAAATACAAGTATTTAAAAATTTTCTGGTGGATTGAACTTTTCCACTAGAGATATATATTAAGTAGAGAACTCTGTGTTTCAAGATGAACACAGCTGCTTACAAGTTCAAGAACAAGAACCGAGAAATTCTTTACAAATTTTGCCTTATCTATTTCTCAGGTAATTGCTTACTTTCTTGGATACTTTTCAACTTGCTACCTTGGTTTATATATTACCAAGTTATATGATAAAAAGACAAGATAATAAGACAAACTATATCTAGTCTAACGTCATGCAACACTTCTCTTTCCAGCATCTTTGAATATCATCTATTTAGCATGGAAATGGAAATGCTTCTTGGTTCTCTAAATCCTTTAAACAGGTTGCCACATTCCATTTGCATACGACCAACGCATGTGATTGTCAAGTCACTATCAATTGCTTTTTTGAATTTGAACATCCATTGAAACTCAGATTGATCATCCATTGGAACTTTGTTTCATTATCCATTGGAACTCAGATTGATCATCCGTTGGAACTCTGTTTGATCATCCGTCGAGACTTATGTTGATCATCCATTGAGACTTATGTTGATCATCCTTTGAAGCTTTGTGAATCATCCGTTGAGACTTCCTTCTTGATAGTTAACTATACTTCATTTACACAAGATTACAAGGCATCTAATATTTACAATTAACCATCTTATCTTGCATATCAATCTAGTAGTTAACATGACTTAAACAATATACAACATCTAGTTCACTAAGCCATTCAAGTATGGAGAAATGTGCTACTAGTCTTATTGTACATAAGCTACTCTTTCAATGAATGTTGAAATGATCATCCGTTAAAAGCTACAAATTCACTTAATAAAAATCTACTTGGTGTTTTGTTCAAGTTATCATCAAGTACACAACATATTCCTAACAATCTCCCCCAATTTATGTCTACCGGAATTGTAGCCATAAATTAAGAGAAACTTGATGATAACAAAACACTCTACGAATACATAATGAAATAAAGTAGATAATTTTCAAAGGTGCTCCTCTAGACTGAGCAAATTTAGATCATTTCCTTGATTGTCTTGACTTCTTTCCCAACTTCACATCATTCTCTTCAATCAGCTATTGGAGTTGTTTGAAAAATTCTTATTCTTCATTATTTGTTAGATCCAGCTTTTCTTGCATTTCTTTTAGAGTTTCATTACTTGCACACTTTAGCTGATCTTCCATTCTGAAGAATCTTCTAATGTTCTTTTCATCCTTGAACTCCATAATCCAGTATGGCCTCAAATGCACCCTATCTCCCGTGAAGGGAATAGTCAATACTCTTGGAAGTGCATTTGGTCCTCTCCAGCTATTTCTTATTTCATCAATCTTGTTTAGTACCATTTTCTTGGCAACTATGTTGAATCTAAAGTTTTTCTTGATTGAGGAGAAGACAGTCACCAAAGTTGAATAGCCTTCATTGAGAATCCTGTGAAGTGGCCATGTGATTTCTTTACCACCCTTGTACCTAAAGACTAGTTTTTCTGGAAGGTGCTTATAGGAATCAATAGATCTAACTTCTTCTATCTCATCTAGATAGAGATTTATGTCTGAAAATTCTTTGATGTCACATATGAAGAGTTGATCTCCCTTGTTGACAGTAGGTTTGGGTTTGGCTAAAGACTTAGATTGAAGTTTAATAGGCTTGACTGTTTTGACTGCTCATTTCTTTGTCTTCCTTTGTTTGGCAAATATGGGAAGGTTTAGATCAGGAAGAGGAAAGTTGTCCCAATCTATAGGCTCATCCTTTGGAACAACAAGATCACCATAAAAGGTGATATTAGGATCAACCTTGAACTCAGCCTCCTTCACCATAGGTATGACTGATTGGCTTGTGATTATAGATTGGGCTGGCATGTAATCTTCCTTGTCTTCATCAAATCAATCTTCCTCTTTGCATGGAACTTGTATCTAATATTTCTCTTTATCTGTTTTTGTTTTTTTCTTTCCTTCATCGAGATTCTTAGATGACTCAGTTGGTAATACAGCTTCTGTGATTGCAGGCTTTTTAGCTTGATTCTTAGCATTTAAAGCAGCTTGCTTTTGTTGTTGTTTGAGCCTCACCTGTTCCTCTTTCTTAGCCTCTGCAAATTGTGGATGTTTATCCACTACACAGATTATTTTACCATTCCTGTAGATCTTAGAAATTTTATTCTTTAACACTGTATATATGGGATCTTTGGATAAGGAAATAGACCTTGCAAGCAGCTTCTTTTCATCCGGCCTAGGTGTTTCATAAGATAGGTCCAGTGGATTTTTGTCTGAATTCTTTGGATAATTTATTTTTGGTTGAAAATCACACTTGCCTTTGGAGACTTGATTGATGAGTGTTGACCCCTTTCCATGTTCCCTAGGCTCATTTCATTTGCTGAAATTTGTCTTAATTGAGAGAAGTGAGAAAACACCTTGTAACGACTGGGAAATATTATGTAAATATTTTTATTAATAAATAATTATTATGCGATTTTATGTGAATTTTGGTGAATTATTTGATAATTGATATTAATATTTGGATGTTTATTTCTGATAAAATTTAGATTTTTTAATTTTTAATTATCCAGTATAAAATATAGAGTGTTTTGGTATTTTTCTGGTAATTTTTGGATTATTATTTGATTTTATAAGAATTTACAAAATTAATAATGATTATTTCACGTAATTATAAAAATTACTTTTTAGAACCAGAAATCGTCCCACTTCAATCATTTTTGCGTTTTTACAACCCGAAACTCTTTCGAAAACTCCTTCCTAACCTAATCTAATAATTTTGAACACTTTTCATATTTTGACTTTTTCGATTCGGGGTACGGTTTGACCTGTATGAGTCCCGGTGTGAAATTTTCGATACGCAAATCATTTTATATATCGATAAGAATTCATGTTCTCAAAAGGCGAGACATTATCACCTTAATTTCGTATAAAGTATTTTATAAGAATCTCTGTTTTGATAATTATCCAATTCTGATATTAAAATCATATCGTCTTCTTAATTACTTAGCGGTTAAGTAACCTATTTTTGGATCCGATATGTAAATATAATTATAGAATTATTAAACAAATAAAATATGTGATGGTTCTGACAGCTATGTGTCGTTGTGGTATTAATTGTTTGTGATTGTTGGATGTGGAGATTAATTTTATAAATTAATTATCGAGCTGTATGAACTTAATTCATTTTTAAAGTGATTTTATTGAATATTTATTCTTATAAATGCTAAAATTTCTCCTAAAATTATTTTTGTTGCTTTATAATTTTATTTATAATTTTTGGAAGTTGATTAAATTTAGAAATCAATATTTCATTGATTATTTATCTTTAAATAATTTTTTGATTTCATTTAATGGTAAAATCAATATTTAATTCCAGAATACTTCAAAAATTATGAAAATTTTATTTTATTAAGTTTGGAATATTTCAAGAATTTTAAAATTATTTCGGAAATTTTCTGGCTTTCATTTAACCGCACGTGTATTCGTTAAAATCGTAAAATACGGGTCGGATGCGCGTTTCAAAAATGATTTTAAAATTATAAATTTTTTATGATAATTAGTTTTAATTATCTCGGGAATTTTAAATTTGTTCTGATTAATTTTCGGATGGATGTTACCCATAAATTATTTGTTGCAGTCGATAATTACGGTGCAAATCAGGATATTAACGAAGAAAAAAAATAAAAATAAAAAACCCCCAAATCATCCCTGCACCCCCCACCGCCTTTCCCTCGACCTCATCCTTAATCTCTCGTCTCTCTCTCCTTACTCCTCTCTCTCGATACCTCTCTGTTCGACAAAATCTCACCCTCGCTTCTCTTCTCTCTCGTCTTCCTCTCCCTCTCTCTTCCCCTCTTATTCTCTCTTCCGTTATTTCAGTTTTCTGCTCGATTTCTCCGGCCGCCTGAGTTGAATCCGGTAATCATCGGTTCTGTGGTTGTTCTTTTGTGTTCGTCTGTGTATGCATATGTATATGTATATGCGCTCTTGTGTATATGTATTGCTGTGTTTTATTCCTTGCTGTGCCACCTGATTTTTCTTACCTTTTCCGGTTACCGCCGGTTTCTTTCCGGCGAGGTGACTGGCGCGTGGGCTGCGTGCCTCCACGCGTGTGCCTATGCTAGACTCGATTACGTTACTGTTGTGGCTTGGTTACGTTGGACTGAATTTTCATTATTATTTATTTATTCTTATAGGAAATAATTGATTGGTTTGTGAAATAAATTATACGATGTTGCGAGATTTAATCGATAATTATCGGTGAAATTTACGTAGGAGGCCCGATACATCGGGAACCCGTAAATTTTATCACCGTCGGCGATGAGGCTCGGTGAGTCGACGGTGGACTATGATGATACGATCTGAGTCCTATGATTTAAAATACAAAATACGAATAAAATTTATAAAATGCGAATTAAAACGTAAAATAAAAATGTGAGTATTAATTGATAATTGTTTTTAATTGGTAATTGTGAATTTGCGAATTAATATTGTGAACTGAAATCGGTGGTTGGGAATTGAATTGTAGTTGGTTTGAATTTGGTTGTGATGGATTTGACGTCGGGATGTTCGACGGGTAGGCCGATAAACAAATGAGACGCTGCCCGATTTTCGGGATATTAATTCCGAAAAAAAAATACGGGAACGTACCCTATAATTATCGGAGATGACGAACGAGGAAATATAATTACATTACATGAACCCAAATTACGTGTCATGATAAAATATTTTATGAATAATTGATCACCCTATTTTCCAAAATGACAAATATATGTATTTTCTGAAATTAAATACTGAACCGAGTTTCAAAGATGTGAACCATAATTGCTATGTGTATTTCGATAATACATATAAATATGAATTTGGTTATGAAATCGTATGGGTAGAATAGGATAGCGATTTGATGTTAAGCTTAAGCGATTATCTGAATTAGGGTATTTCAACCCTGTAGGTCCTAGACGGAAAAAAACCCGAGTATCGACATCGGACTAGGAATGATCTAGTGATTAGACGTTGAGGTCAACAAAGTGCCAAATGGAAGGGCCTGAATGTTGGGATCGTATCCAAAATGGGATAGTAGTTTGACGGTAAAGCCGAACGTTCAAGTCGAACCAAAGTCAACCAGTAATAACTGTTAAAGCTTATTGAGGCAAGTATTCTTGATTTTTCTTTTAAATACTGCAAGTATTCCTGATTTTCTTTAAAATACTGCAAATAATTAATCGTTCCTATTCTAAGTTCAGAATAGTTAAATGTTTTACATTTCGCTGCAATTACTCTTATTATGCATGTTCTTTTATTCTTGTTCCTATAATTCGATTGCTCTCTTGAGCAAATACCCATTCTTTCGGGTTATTTGCGAACCCTGAATTGGGATGTTTTAAATTCAAAATGATTTGATATCAAAATACTCCACGGGCTGGATAGTGATACTTTGGGGATTAAGTTTTACTTAATCCTAAGGACCGAAACATAACCGGTGCCTTGAGATGGGCCGTAGTGCCTGGGGACCCGACTGGATCAATAAAGGTAGGTATAGATCTGCACTGTATCCTGACTGATCAATAGGATATAGATGCGAACTAGTGTCTAGTCTAATTTGTTGTTGATCGCCATTAACGGCATTCTCTCTCGAAAGGTTTTATGATTCCAAAACCGGACAAAACCCTGATTCAGGAGATGAATCGGGGAATCGCTTGTCACTTTTGGGTTTATAGTTAAAGGCTGGTGACAGCCAACGTTGATTTTCTCAACTCACTCAATGAATAGAATTGTTTAAAATTGTTTTAAGATTTTATCCGGAAGTTTCTTTTGATATTAATGCTTAAAACTCAAATTATATACTTGCTGGGCATTTTTGGCTCACTCTTGCTTTGTAAATTCTTATTTCTGCCAGAAAGAGATAAGGATAAAAGTGAATAGCTTTAATAGACAGCAGAAGTTAGAGAAATGTCTGCTGCGAGAGGTTGAAGGTGTTAGAAGAATGTGACAAGAGCATTAGTTCAAAGGTATTTACGTTTGTACTTTAGTTGTTGTCAGTTGTAGACAATTAGATTCTTGTTTCATATCATAACCTGTAAACGATCCGGATTCAAGGGGTTAATTGAGTATTCTTTTGTTTTATGTAAAGATTATTTTCGTGACACCAAATCTTGACCCCGGATTTGGGTTGTTACAAGTTGGCATCAGAGCTGCAGGTTATTGGTCACTGAAATAAGAATAGGTGAGAGTAAGATATGAATGATAGGTGGTACAGGATAGGAAAGACCCTAAGCATACCCAGTTGAGTTGAGTGTGAACTAGGGTTAGCAGATCCGATATAGAGTTGGTAAGATAGGATTACTGAGAAAGTGTAAGGCGAATGTCGCAACGCTATAGGTATATTGAATTCTTAGACCCTACAATAATGAGAAATCGATGGATTGACGGAGACTGGGTATGTTACCCTACTTTTCATGTGGCTTTGAAGAATATGCGATCGATTCTTGTGAGAATTTGTGTAAGAGAAGCTACGATTTAACTTAGAATTAGGTAGTAGGATGAACTTCACGCCAGAGGCAACCAGTTGATGGAAGCTGATGAAGAACCAACGTTGCACATTTCGAAGGCATCATCATTGCAAGAAGATTCTTACCACATACCGGGCGCTGCGCGAGGAATGATATCTACCTTCCGAGATATAAGTAAGACTAGTAAGAAGATGCGACCCTATCTACAGATAGAACATCGAATCGCATGCGTGGTTGTAAGCATAACGTCAAGGGCGATGACGAGAATATGAAAGACAATGGCAGGCGTTAGCATTGGGTTCGAGTTAGGAATAAAATGATATACGACGATAAATGAAGTTTTGTCAATCAATAAGTGCGAGCAGGATCCAAGGAAAAGTGGAAGAGGTACCAAAGTGGAGAGACCCTTCTATGTGCATTCTTTTAATTAGACAGTTCATGGGTAAATCATAAAAATAGAAAGTAACTTATATAGTAATGACGACCAAATATTTGATTTTCAAAACTTTAAAAATGAGATTTTGGAAAAGATTTCCTTAATCAATTTTCAAAAGATTTTGCATGAAATAAGTTTTACAATTTGGTTGTCGAGGTACTACTTAAGTTCTTGTTATTATAAACAGAAAATGACCTAAAAAGAAGAATGGAATTAGATTCAGTGTTGTTAATTCAAAGGGCCAAGTAGACCCACCAGCAGGGAGAAGGTTTAAGGTTTTCTGTGAAAAATAAAGGTAAACGTTGTTTAATAAAATCAATAATTGAATCAACATATTAAAATATTAATTACCCAAATTATAAAATTATTAAAATTTAACAAGACTCGTGATTGAAACGGACGGAGGATGATTGAAGGAAATGGCAGAATCTTCTAGATGGTGGAAGAGGAATCATATTTTATCGACGGAATTGAGGCGTTGCGTAATCGATGGATATTTTACGCGACCTGGATGAAATCTGAAGTCGTGATTTTAAATTTCGGAACGACACGATTAAGACCAAATTATTGAAGCATTTGGTGTGAAGGCATTTCCAGACATCATTTTGAAGCAATGATGTGACTTAAACCATAAACCGGTATCCGAACGATCCTGAAGGCAGATATAGGCGAAGCATGGAAGGTGATCAACATTGACATTCTTTCTTCTAATACGATAGTATACATTTTTCTTGATTCTTGAATGCGAATGGAAGCAATGATTATAAATTTTGTAAGGACGTGATATGATTGAATTATTAAATCTTTGAATATGGAAGCATTTCCAGAAGACATTATGAAGTTATAACGTAACCTAAACGGTGAATCTCTCAACCGAATGGTCCCTGGAGGCATACATAAATGGAGTATGGATGGTGACCAATGGTGATCTACAATGTTATTCTTTTACATATACGATAGCATATGTTCTTCTCGAGTTTTGAATACGTATGAGCTTCTTCTGTTGATAAATTATATGAGGCGAAAATGAAAGAAAATTTATTGTATTCCTTTTGAACTATTTCTCTTCTCAAATTCTTGATTCCTGATTGAGACAACAGTGTTGTGATATGGCGCTTGGTCGAAATAACGAAGAGTCGGGTGGGACGCCACCTAATCATGTTCTGTATGCCATATAATATGAAAGACTGGCCATCTTGAGTACGAATATGGTTTTCTCGTTCTTCACTCATTTTTATTCCTTCAATTTATTGACTTACAGATTCTTCTAACTGTTTGTTGCATTGTTATTTCTTATCCGTCTTTTCATTCAAAGTCCTATTCACAAACTCTCCTCTTGCTTAGAGTCTGTTCTTTGACAATTACAAAAGAAATAGAATAGTTCCGTGTGACAAGTAGAATTATGTGTCCAAGGAGAATGTGATTGCAAGTCGATAAATGATGGACATTTGCGAGCAAGGAAGAATGGATACACCGAAAACGTGGTCATGGCAAGGATATCAAATCAGACAGTTGTTCGTGTTACGAGGATCTCATCAGTATGGTAGATTGCGTTAACGTGATGCACTTCAAATTAGAGGATTTCGACGTGAAATGAGTGGTTAGCGGATCGTACATTAATTACAAAAATAAGGAAGTAAAGTTGTGTGCGTCGGACGGAGCAAATGAGTATCGGGACGACAATCAAAGATCAAGGAAATTCTAAACAATGATTCAGACATGCAATTACTATGTGAAGCATCCCTTCGTCGTGGGAAGATATTTGCCGTGAAGATTCAAGATGGAAGAAATCTTAAATGTAATCAAACTTCAAACATGTTCTTCAAGAAATTGTGAAGTTCTTTAACTGGAGTAAATAAGCGATGGTGGATTTAATACTCATAACCAGACCAGTGACGAAAGTTCAATACTGAAACATAAGTGGAGATGAAGAAATGGTGACTCGACTGTGAAACCTTTTAAGAAATAACGATATAACGATTAAGTTTCCACCAGATTGCGACAATAGTAATGAAAACTATGCGTGGTTATCATAATATAAACAGATTAGTTAATGAAATTAAATGTATATCGTCCAAGATAGATGATTGTTGTGATTGGTGGAAGGATGCGGCATAATTCTTAAAAGTAACTGTACACAATTGGTAATGACAAGAAATAGGTTAAAAGAATCACGAAATAAAATCATTGAAAAACAACGAGATAAATTCATTAATGACAATTCGTAATATTCTGAAAGAATTAAGAAATGTATGGTTATATTAAGCATTGTAGGTTTCAGACCCAATCTGTGACACCCTCACAATCAAGGGCCTAGATTGTGGAGTCACCATGCTACAAATTACAATAATATTAAACAGAATTATAAACATAATGCCATGACCCCTTGCACTGCTACAGGATCTAATACAGGTTAAGGTATGAAACAAGTTACATCTAACTACACAACATGATGCTATTACAATCTTTTCTAAATACAAAAGATAACTTCATATAGAAGCTGCCACTGATCTACCCTCTTTCTAGCTACCTGCGATGTCATGGCGAATCTAACTGTGCGTGAAGGTCCAAAGTTAGCATTCTTCGTAGCAGACCTTCTAAATCCAACCATACTCGAGCTTAACTGTAAAATTTAGATAACAAAGCAACGTGAGCTACAAAAGCTCAGCAAGTAACAATAACATTAAAATAGTTAAGCTATCAGGGATCAATAGGTATCAAGGCCAACTATGATATTCAAATGGAAATCCAATATAAGGAATAAGGAAAGGAATTATAAAAAAAAATCCTTATCGTCAGTTCAAAATTCAAGTTTTCTTTCAAAACTCTTCATAAAATTCTTTCTAACATCTTTTCAAAAACCTTTTCAAGCAAACATTTTCTAAGGAAATCTTTATTTCAAAACATATCTTTTGATTGGAGTTTTCCCACAACGTCATAGACAATACGGGTGATCAGCCACGTAATGCCTCCCATCAGGACCTAATCGTCCTTCTGAGCTTCCATGTATATAGGGTCCCCTAAGACTAGTTCCAAAACTAGTCAGCTAGACTTATTGCCATTGCTAGCGCAACCAACCAAAAATGCTGGACCGACGTCACTCGACCACTTACGCCTCCAATCTATAGGAATCCGTAGAAAACATTTTTGACGGAATTCCTATATCATTTATGAAAATATCTTTCAATTTTAAGCTTTACCAACCTTTTGATGAAATAAGATCTTATTAGAAAGTCTGAAATCATATTTAAGTTCATTTTTGAAACTCAGGGATATCATGTCAAGTATCAGGTATCAAAAAGAACGCAATGGGTTCAAACATAGGTATTATCAACAATGAACCAAAAGGTTCTCATAATGAATGAAATTGTGAGCATTTGAAAATATAAAGGAAACAGGCTTATTTATCAATGGCTGAGATATGGTATTCAAAATTTAAATCAACAGGCAGGAATATAAGTAAAAGAGAGAGAGAGTAGTTGAGGTTTCGTTACTTGCCTCTCAAAAGTATCACACTATCACAGTCCTGCCTAACCACAATCTTCACTGGATCTTAGCTTTAACTTTTTCCTTTCCTCTGCTTGCGTACTCACTCTTTAACTCTACACGAGTAAGAACTCTATTTCAGAATCATTCTAAATACAATCCGACGTTCACTTTAAACGTCTACCTTAACTACCCCTTTCGCGATACCTACATTATACTTATATATGTACTATTATTTCATATATATATATAGCACACATATCATAAACATGTCACATATCACATAACACATATTGCACATATGGTCACTATCCGATCTTCAATTTCAAACTTAGGAAATAATTCCTTATTTGAAACAAAATTTAAATTTAAAACTCTCTTGCAAAATATTTGATCATGTTTAGAAAACAAACTTTAAGTTTAAAAGATTTTGAAATCCATATTATAGTTTGACGAATTAATTGTAAGTCAAACTAAGTTGATTAGAATAATTGATCGTCATTTAATAACTTAATTCGACTAGCAACTAACCTAGTGAAATTATAATAGTATTTAAGCATCTTGAAAACGTAATCGCTTTTCGAAGATAGTCTAGTTACTCGACAAGTGAAACTACATTAGATAGCTAGACAAACTACGTTAGGTCTTTAAAAGATTTTAACGAAATTTCGGCAGCATATCCTCTGTATTTCCAACATACCAGTCGACCATTGTCGACACCCAAACACAAGCAATCAGCCTCATATACAATCACAATACTATATTATGGTAGTATAATACTACTATACAAACTTCATCACAAACATACCATTCAACTTACTTGCTCTTTATACTATTTCAAGAATAAACAAGTAAATAATAAACCATTCTATAAAAACTAAGTACATTGACTTATAAATACTTTACACAACTAGTACATTATTATGGATACTAGTTTACAATCAAAACAGACCAAATAGCCAAACACATTTAACAACCAAGGACATAAACCAATTTCAATAAGGCACATACTAGCACACGCCATCACACAAATACACATATTCTATCGTATTTACCATATTAAAGCTAGATACAAGATTACTCATCAAAATGTCCTATACATAGACTCTTAAGAGTTTAAAGTATAACCCGACCATCTCGAAAGAATGCCAATTTACTCTGTTATATTAAAGTCAAATGAAAAATCATAAAACATGAAAGTTGTAAATACTTCTGAGATCTTTCCAAGAGGGTAAGGCTCATTAAAAACGGATAAATAACGAATTCGAAAATTGGATAAATGTGGGCTGCCTAAACAGAGTCAGGCCCTGCTCGCAGAAGTAATTTGACATTTAAGACTCCTAAATCCCAGAATATGACTCTGAGTTGTGAACACAAAATGTAGAGTTTGAAAAGATCTTTTCAGAATGGTATTCTTCAAAATTTTCTGATAAATATTTAATTTACTATAAATTTTCAAAGTCTGCCTCTAAGTTTTGAAAATTTTCTGGCAGGTTACAAAAACTGCAGAAATCACCTCCTTATAAGCAGAATTTCAAAACACTTAAAGAATCAAAGTTGTAGAAAATTAAATTATCTTTCTAGAGACTCTAAAATCATAACATTCCGACCTGTAATGAATTTTATACGAATTTAGCAAGAAAACAGGACCTAATAATTTGAAATCAAACTTTATATCTTTATAACTATATTAACAATCAATTTCACACAGAAAAGCCATTTAAACACATGTTTCTCTCAGCAACAACAAAACAATGACATGCATATATCAAAACTAATATACATCAAGATATCTTAGCATGCATTACTAATTTATTGCCATAATTATGTTTAGAACTTAAATTCATTACAGAACACTACATGCAAAGGAGATTAATTACATACAACACTTTTTAAATAATTAGATTCACTTAAACACTCTTATCACCATCAACTACATCACATAAGTCAAGAAATCCATTCTCTCATATATACATATACACAAGCCGCATATATATATACTTTCATGATACAAAACTTTAGTACTTTAAACCACTAAATTAACAATTATTTTCACCAAGAAACACCATATACATACACATTCTTCACATATACATACACCCGCATGTATACAACACACATAAGTCACCAATTTCCAACATGCAACTATAATCCATGACATGCAATTCGAATTAACTAACACTAACACACACTCTATTACTCAATAAACTCAAGTGAAATCACATGAAACTCTAGTTTCTCCCTCAACAACACCAAACTCAAATATACACACACCTATACATACACACGGATACCAGCATGCAAAGTACAAGTTTAATGTAAAAGAAGAGAAAAGATTAGATCCTTACCTAGCAACAGAGGAAGAAGAAAAAGTTGTGTGCTTGTGTGTGTGGTTTTTTGGCCGGGGAAAAGAAAACCCAGAGGAAGAGATGGGGAGGATGATGTCTCGGGTAAAATGAGGAAAGAAAGAGGGAGGATGATGTTTTATTTAATAAAACAAGGGTATTTTGGTAATTTCACGTATAAAAGTTTTTGTTTTAATAGTTTTCTTTTGATAAATGAATGCAAAAACATTTCTTTAATAAAATACAAACTGTTCTGAAAGTTCTGAATGTTATAAATTTTATATTTTTAAAATGAAGAGCACGAAATTAGATTCGCGTGCATATTTTTAAAATATTTTTCTGATGCACGGTTATTTTTGTATGAATTTTACAAGCTTGACTACGAAAAGTGCAAAAACAGTTCTTAATTCGAATTAAAAATAGGAAATGGCCCAAAATACTCACTTTCACATTATTATAAAGTTTTTAATACCAAAATAATGATTGTAGAACAATAATAAAAGTTTTATTGTTTTCCAACTATTTTTCAGAAATTTAAATAAACATTTATTCACACTTTATTTTTCAATATTCACTTAAAATTTCATAAATAAATTTCCAAGCACTTTAATAATCACATAAATAAATTTCAAACATACTAATAATCACTTAAACCATACTTTAGCATATAAATATCACATATTTTATTTTTCTAACTTAATTCTCATATTTCCATAATTCCCACTTTTCCACTTTTCAATTTCCACTTTCACATTTCACTTTCACATTTAAATTTCCATCTTTAAATTTTATAATGCTATTATAGCATCAATAAATCCACAATTCATTTTATTACAATTCCTCTGAAATACATCAGACTGGAATAAATATATTATTATATATATTTATTCTCTACTTTCACGTAAATAGCACAGAAACAAATAATCATTATATTAAAATTTTACGGTCGTTACATTCTTCCCCCCTTAAAGGATTCTGTCCCCAGAATCATGCCTAAGTAAACAATTAGGGATACTTCTCGAGCATTTCACTCTCAAGTTCCCATGTGAATTCTTCCACAAGAGGATTTCTCCACAAAACTTTGACTAGGGACACAGATTTATTCCTAAGCGCTTTTCTCTCCGATCTACCATCTTTATCGGATGTTCCTCATAAGACAAGCTAAATCTTTAAGTATCTATATTCTATTTCATGGTCTGCAATTGGAATCCTAAAGTTTAAGAACCATTACACAATATAATGTGAACATGGGGTATGTGCAGAGATAATATCATCTCAAACACGACATATCTTGTCCTTCAAAACTTTGCATAAATCCTGATGCACAGAATCTCGTCTGATGGTTCGTCTATACTCCAACATATTTGGATTGAAGGCAAGGAATATAAAATGAAAAATTCTCACTTGCGCCAATTCTTGATTCAAAAGTTTGTCGATGAAACACATTGTTTTAGAACAGTTGATTGGAACTAAGGTTCAATGATCAAGAAGAAAAGAATGAAAATGATAATGACATGATTGAGAACAACCATATTAGTACTTAAGATGGCCAGTCTTAGTACCATACAGTTCACAACACACATTTAGGTGGCATCCCACCAAACTATTTGTCACGAAGACAAACAGCCACAGTACGTGTATTGTTTGTCTCAATCAGATGACCAATTTTCAAGGAAATAAAAGATATTCGAAGGGAGTTGGAAGTATAGAACAGATTCTGGATACTTTTAGAAAACAATAAAAATTACACTTTAGAGTGGTAGAAGAGAAATTTATCATTGGTCATTTTTATAGGTTTCTCATACACGTACTCGTATAACAACTGTAACCCATTCTTTCGTATCTCGAGAGTGGATTACACATCCACATCAATGTAGCTTTTCATACCAGATTCATTACTTCTTTTCCATCAATCACGGAAACTCACCAACATGAATATTTGCAGCAATAACCTCTTTCCACGTTATTCACACTCGGAGCTTCCGAATCGCTCTTTCCTCGTAATACACTCATAGATCAAAATCTATCAATGTTCATTTGATGACATTAATGGTCTTCTTACATATAGAGCCCATAAGGTGATATACCAATATTCGCATTACATTTGCTACAACATAAATCCACTAACGACGGATATTTATCCTTAGTTTTATTTACTGTATAAGACATCCACTCTTAGTATATCATCCCCTGTCTGAATCATCCTTTCTTTTGAGGATGCACTCATTGATGATGAATTGTTCTCATCTACATTTTAGTGTCTACACAAACTTGGAACTTATTCCAAAGTCTTTGAGTAATTCTTTGCTATACCTTTCGCAATACACTCTGAAACCCTATACCACATGACTATTATCCTCATCTAGTTGTCTTGTAGAAACATTTCATTAACCAATTAGAAATGTACTAACTTGATCGATTTCTACCATCGTTCTTGTCTTATATTAAGTCCTTTCTATATAAAGACAAAACTTCTGGCTCCTTTAATCCATACGGGTTTTCTTACTTGTTTCTATACGAATAAATGTCTCCAAATCTTGGGGCACTCAAGTTTCTGTTAGTTTCAAATCATTTGCTAAATGATTTTACTTGCAAGACTTTCGCTGTTCGGTAACTATACTCAATAACCTGACCATATTGTACCAAAATGCATTCTAACCCATTATAAGAAATACCATTATAAATCGCAAGATTGTCTCGATCACCAAGTAGAACCAACATGGTTAGGACACTAACCCTTTCCTTAACAAAAAAAAAATTCTCTCATGTTTATCTTTCTAATCAAACTTTTCCCTCCTCCTTATTGTCATTGTCACTGATGTCATTATCTTTCTTAAACAATTTCCTTATAAGAGTTGGCCATTACTAAAGTTCCTTGTTTCCGTAGATATCTCTATCATTTCCCACTTCTTTTAAATTTCAACACTTGTGGAGTTTACGTTGATTCCCTCACGGCTACCTATTTGTTTAATAACTCAAAATTTAAAAACTTCACATAAAGCTATTATTTTCTTTTCTTAGGATCATCAAGTCGTCCTTCCAGTGTTTGGTGTACTCACCCTTCGTATTTGAATAAATAACACATTATTAAAGCCTTGTATAAATTACTGCCTCTAGCAGATTTTCAAACTTAATTTCTACTTGATAGTAACTCCATTCTTAAATCAACCATAGAGAAGTATGTTGCTCTTCCCAACAGTTCAACTCAATCATCATTTCAGTTACTTATGCTTGATTGTCTAATTGAGCTTTCCATAATCGATATACTAAGCCTTATAACTCCTTTATCCAAAATTTCTGGCAGTCGAATTGCCAGTCTTCTCATTTCAACTAGTACCACTCTGTGTAGTCTTTTGCCACTGATTTAATTCTAGGTATCGCACTAAAAATTCACTTCTCTACTATGAGATAAGCAAAGTTGCTTATTTGCAAACACACCTTGACCTCTTTAATCATGAGGATTTCTTCAATCTTGAGTATTTCTTGACGAATATTCACTACATGTGTGACACACATAGGCTTCACATCCTCGTCTTCACAATCCTTTTAACTTAAAATAAGGGTCTGAATTTCTTAACGTGCTTTTGTCCTTGAGGCATAACTTCCTCGTCATTCATAGACTTCATGTTAATTTGTTTCTTCTTGTACTTATTTGTGCATCGTAATCCTATAACAAATCCATTCCCAGGGTTCTATCAAATTTTTATTAATTTGGAAGATATCATATTCACGATGAAAGAACAATCTGTTATCTTAATGTCAAAATGTTAACATACCTGACCAACGTGAACTCTGTCCTGATCGACTACTCTTATAACCAAATTTGGTCATAACAGTTGATCTTAATTTATAGCGTTCCTATTACCACTTCCACATTTTGAACTATATCTTTCTTAGATATAATGAAGGTCCTTACCTAAAAATTCCGATGCTCGTGATGGTCTTATGACAGCTTGAAATTTTAGTTGTTTGGAGTAGTTCCTTAAAATACCTTATAGAATAGCCCACCATACCACACTTGTTACAAGTAAAATCCGGATCAACTCTTACACTTATACTCGTGCATTTCTCAGTAAAGTAATCCATTTTATTTTCTTCAACTTTATCTATATTTATTTTCTTCCCTAGAACACTTACTTTCTCCTTTTATAATCACAGCCTTATAAACCACTGCTCACATAAGTTTGAAGTTCAAATACAACCATCCAGCTTCTAACCTGCTGCTTAATCCGATGCTTGAAGCTCTTGGCTCTTTCTACATCATTAAAAGCCTATTTCTGACACCATTTATGTTAAATCAGTAATCTTGGGCTTATAACCACTTTGCTTATATTTTCTTATTTTCAACTTCAAAGTTTTACCCCCAAGTGCTCCTTCATATAGTCTTGTGTATCCTTTACTAGAAACGGCTCCGTAAATCTCTACCATGTCATCGTACTTTCTCTTTCCATTTCTCTAACTGATTTCCACTAGAAACCAACTTGAAAACTCTATCTTTTGGTCTTCACCAACTTTAACCATGCCAAAAGTTTTATCTATTTACTTAAGCCAAACTTTGGCTTTGGTCAGTTCCACAGTTTCCTGAGCCTATGGGAATTTGGCATCTTATGAGGATATAAAACTTACCACTTACGGCTTGACGCTGTTGTTATTGTTGTGTCAAAGCAGCAGTTATTGTCAGACTGGTTATAAAATTTGGGTTATGGTAGGGTCAGTTTAACTCCAAACTTCCAGTGTTATAGGTTTGAGAAATTGGCTTGAGAGTGATATCCTCTTGACGAGTAAACAAGCAACTTACTAAGCAATATGCTACATGCTTAAGAAACCATGTAATTTCTATCCTTGTAAAAGGATTTAATTCTATTCTTTTAGTACAATAAAAAGATTTAAGTCATGCAGCCTTATTACCCTATAAGTTGCTCGCTTTCCTCAAGGAAATAACAAGGTATGGTTTATTGGTAATAAAACAATTTTGGAATGTTAAGGTGGGTATATAAAAGTTGTATATGGAGGAAATAGTAAGGTGTTCAACGAATATGAAAAAAGGGCGTACATATGTAAAGGTAAAAGTTATGGTGCCAACACTTGAGTTCAAAAATAACAGGAGAGAAAACAGCAGTCTGACGATTAGTCAAAGGGGTAAAATAATGGGAAAAACAACCCTAATTGTCACAAGCTGCTAGACAACAACCAGGAAATTATCGAAATCAATGGTGACCTACACATTTGAAAAGATTAACTTAGAACCATCCGATACTGACATAAAATAGTATCTAAAAAAGTTCTACTAATTGAGCTGAGTACCACGCCAACAACTTCTTTTCCCAATAGCTTAATATCTCCTTTGTCGAGCAATTCTTAACACAGTCCACATCCATCTTTCCAACTTCATCAGTCTCCCAGTCCTTTCCCAAGAAGTGTAAACAGATGATCCTTCCGGAAGATGACCACATGCCATCTCTTCTAGATGTTCAATCCTAGATACCCACTCACTTTCAGAAATGTCTACCCGTTGCCTAGTCTCATTAGACATCTGATCAACTAAGGATCTTAATTCTGAACCTTTGTCCAAACACCATTTCTCGGTCGCGTGATAGCTCCGCATAAATGCAGTAGGGAATTTGTGGAACTAGAATTGTCACAGGGGCCGAAACAGGTTCCATAGCTGGTAAAACAAGAGTCCCGGTAGTCGATCTGACCGGCTGCCACACAATTTCTTCCTCAAAATAAATCTCAGACTCGTACTCATGACTAGACGCTAAGGCTGAAGGGTCGGTAGGAGAAGTCCTATCCGATTCATCATCACTGATGCTGCTATCCGGCATCTGCGATAATATAGGTATGCAAGGTGAAACAAAAAAGGTTATCTTAAATTCTAACGCCATCGTATCGTAGAGATCTTAAAGTCGAGACTATATCCTACAATCCCAACCCAGACTCTATATAGTTTAAAACTTAATTCCTAACTTAACATTCCTACAACCCACCTAATCCGGACTTGTTTCAATGACCAAAACCTGTAGCTCTGATACCAAAATGTGACACTCTCACAATCAGGGGCCTAGATTGTGGAGTCACCATGCTACAAATTACAATAATATAAAACAGAATTTTAAACATAATGTCATGACCCCTTGCACTGCTACAGGATCTAATACAGGTTAAGGTATGAAACAAGTTACATCTAACTACACAACATGATGCTATTACAATCTTTTCTAAATACAAAAGATAACTTCATATAGAAGCTGCCACTGATCTACCCCCTTTCTAGCTACCTGCGATGTCATAGCGAATCTAACTGTGCGCGAAGGTCCAAAGTTAGCATTCTTCGTAGCAGACCTTCTAAATCCAACCATACTCGAGCTTAACTGTAAAATTTAGATAACAAAACAACGTGAGCTACGAAAGCTCAGCAAGTAACAATAACATTAAAACAGTTAAGCTATCAGGGGTCAATAGGTATCAAGGCCAACTATGATATTCAAATGGAAATCCAATATAAGGAATAAGGAAAGGAATTATAAAAAAAAAATCCTTATCGTCAGTTCAAAATTCAAGTTTTCTTTCAAAACTCTTCATAAAATTCTTTCTAACATCTTTTCAAAAACCTTTTCAAGCAAACATTTTCTAAGGAAATCTTTATTTCAAAACATATCTTTTGATTGGAGTTTTCCCACAACGTCATAGACAATACGGGTGATCAACCACGTAATGCCTCCCATCAGGACCTAATCGTCCTTCTGAGCTTCCATGTATATAGGGTCCCCTAAGACTAGTTCCAAAACTAGTCAGCTAGACTTATTGCCATTGCTAGCGCAACAAAACCAAAAATGTTGGACCGGCGTCACTCGGCCACTTACGCCTCCAATCTATAGGAATCCGTAAAAAACATTTTTGACGGAATTCCTATATCATTTATGAAAATATCTTTCAATTTTAAGCTTTACCAACCTTTTGATGAAATAAGACCTTATTGGAAAGTCTGAAATCATATTTAAGTTCATTTTTGAAACTCAGGGATATCATGTCAAGTATCAGGTATCAAAAAGAACACAATGGGTTCAAACATAGGTATTATCAACAATGAACCAAAAGGTTCTCATAATGAATGAAATTGTGAGCATTTGAAAATATAAAGTAAACAGGCTTATTTATCAATGGTTGAGATATGGTATTCAAAATTTAAATCAACAGGCAGGAATATAAGTAAAAGAGAGAGAGAGCAGTTGAGGTTTCGTTACTTGCCTCTCAAAAGTATCACACTATCACAGTCCTGCCTAACCACAATTTTCACTGGATCTTAGCTTTAACTTTTTCCTTTCCTATGCTTGCGTACTCACTCTTTAACTCTACACGAGTAAGAACTCTATTTCAGAATCATTCTAAATACAGTCCAACATTCACTTTAAACGTCTACCTTAACTACCCCTTTCGTGATACCTACATTATACTTATATATGTACTATTATTTCATATATATATATATAGCACACATATCATAAACATGTCATATAGCACATAATACATATTGCACATATGGTCACTATCCGATCTTCAATTTCAAACTTAGGAAATAATTCCTTATTTGAAACAAAATTTTAAATTTAAAACTCTCTTGCAAAATATTTGATCATGTTTAGAAAATAAACTTTAAGTTTAAAAGAATTTGAAATCCATATTATAGTTTGACGAATTAATTGTAAGTCAAACTAAGTTGATTAGAATAACTGATCGTCATTTGATAACTTAATTCGACTAGCAACTAACCTAGTGAAACTATAATAGTATTTAAGCATCTTGAAAACGTAATCGATTTCGAAGATAGTCTAGTTACTCGACAAGTGAAACTACATTGGATAGCTAGCCAAACTAAGTTAGATCTTTAAAAGATTTTAACGAAATTTCGGCAGCATATCCTCTGTATTTCCAACATACCACTCGACCATTGTCGACACCCAAACACAAGCAATCAGCCTCATATACAATCACAATACTATATTATGGTAGTATAATTCTACTATACAAACTTCATCACAAACATACCATTCAACTTACTTGCTCTTTATACTATTTCAAGAATAAACAAGTAAATAATAAACCATTCTATAAAAACTAAGTACATTGACTTATAAATACTTTACACAACTAGTACATTATTATGGATACTAGTTTACAATCAAAATAAACCAAATAGCCAAACACATTTAACAACCAAGGACATAAACCAATTTCAATAAGGCACATACTAGCACACGCCATCACACAAATACACATATTCTATCGTATTTACCATATTAAAGCTAGATACAAGATTACTCATCAAAATGTCCTATACATACACTCTTAAGAGTTTAAAGTATAACCCGACCATCTCGAAAGAATGTCAATTTACTCTGTTATATTAAAGTCAAATGAAAAATTATAAAACATGAAAGTTGTAGATACTTCTGAGATCTTTCCAAGAGGGTAAGGCTCATTAAAAATGGATAAATAACGAATTCGAAAATGGGATAAATGTGGGTTGCCTGAACAGAGTCAGGCCCTGCTCGCAGAAGTAATTTGACATTTAAGACTCCTAAATCCCAGAATATGACTCTGAGTTGTGAACACAAAATGTAGAGTTTAAAAAGATCTTTTTAGAATGGTATTCTTCAAAATTTTCTGATAAAAATTTAATTTACTATAAATTTTCAAAGTCTTCCTCTAAGTTTTGAAAATTTTCTGGCAGGTTACAAAAACTGCAGAAATCACCTCCTTACAAGCAGAATTTCGAAAAACTTAAAGAATCAAAGTTGTAGAAAATTGAATTATCTTTCTAGAGACTCTGAAATCATAACATTCCGACCTGTAATGAATTTTTATACGAATTTAGCAAGAAAACAGGACCTAATACTTTGAAATCAAACCTTATATCTTTATAACTATATTAACAATCAATTTCACACAGAAAAGCCATTTAAACACATGTTTCTCTCAGCAACAACAAAACAATGACATGCATATATCAAAACTAATATACATCAAGATATCTTAGCATGCATTACTAATTTATTGCCATGATTATGTTTAAAACTTAAATTCATTAACGAACACTACATGCAAAGGAGATTAATTACATACAACACTTTTTAAACAATTAGATTCACTTAAACACTCTTATCACCATCAACTACATCACATAAGTCAAGAAATCCATTATCTCATATATACAAATACACATGCCGCATATATATATACTTTCATGATACAAAACTTTAGTACTTTAAACCACTAAATTAACAACTATTTTCACCATGAAACACCATATACATACACATTCTTCACATATACATACACCCGCATGTATATAATACACATAAATCACCAATTTCCAACATGCAACTATAATCCATGACATGCAATTCGAATTAACTAACACTAACACTCTATTACTCAATAAACTCAAGTGAAATCACATGAAACTCTAGTTTCTCCCTCAACAACACCAAACTCAAATATACACACACGTATACATACACACGGATACCAGCATGCAAAGTACAAGTTTAATATAAAAGAAAAGAAAAGATTAGATCCTTACCTAGCAACAAAGATAGAAGAAAAAGTTGTGTGCTTGTGTGTGTGGTTTTTTGGTCGGGGGAAAAGAAAACAGAGAGGAAGAGATGGGGGAGGATGATGTCTCGGGTAAAATGAGGAAAGAAAGAGGGAGGCTAATGTTTTATTTAATAAAACAAGGGTATTTTGGTAATTTCACGTATAAAAGTTTTTGTTTTAATAGTTTTTTTTTGATAAATGAATGCAAAAACGTTTCTTTAACAAAATACAAACTGTTCTGAAAGTTCTGAAAGTTATAAATTTTATATTTTTAAAATGAAGAGCACGAAATTAGCTTCGTGTGCATATTTTTAAAATATTTTTCTGATGCACGGTTATTTTTGTATGAATTTTACAAGCTTGACTACGAAAAGTGCAAAAACAGTTCTTAATTCGAATTAAAAATAGGAAATGGCCCAAAATACTCACTTTCACATTATTATAAAGTTTTTAATACCAAAATAATGATTGTAGAACAATAATAAAAGTATTATTGTTTTCCAACTATTTTTCAGAAATTTAAATAAACATTTATTCACACTTTATTTTTCAATATTCACTTAAAATTTCATAAATAAATTTCCAAGCACTCTAATAATCACATAAATAAATTTCAAACATACTAATAATCACTTAAACCAAATTTTAACATATAAATATCACATATTTTATTTTTCTAACTAACTTCTCATATTTCCATAATTCCCACTTTTCCACTTTTCAATTTCCACTTTCACATTTCACTTTCACATTTAAATTTCCATCTTTAAATTTTATAATGCTATTATAGCATCAATAAATCCACAATTTACTTTATCACAATTCCTCTGAAATACATCAGACTGGAATAAATATATTATTATATATATTTATTCTCTACTTTCACATAAATAGCACAGAAACAAATAATCATTATATTAAAATTTTACGGTCGTTACACAATTCCAATTAAAAAGATATGTGCTATGCCACTCAGATGTTGATCAAAGGTGAATTGTGGGAATTGATGATTTTGGTTGTTGGAAGTGGGTGGATAGGATTGTGGATGATTTGGTTGATTGATGGTGTCGGCTGGAGTCCGACTGGTAGTCGATGATATAGGGAAGTGTTGCCAAAATTTTCAGAAATTACCCTACATTTAAGGAGAAAGAAGTATATTGTCATTTTCGCCAGTACTCCAAATGGTTACAATTTCGATTCTTGAAAAAGTGTTATGACCAAATCGACTTTATAAAATTGGTCTTTGATTCCAGTTAGCTAGTCAGCACTTGGTTTAAGTGATCAGTTTAAGGAATTAATTGATCAACTTTGCCAACTAATGGATAGTTAAATGGAAATCGGTTCCAATTAGATTGAGTCAAACTCTAACATGATTTTCAGATCCGAAATTAAAGCAATTAGCAATTTGGAGGAAGTAAGGGCATCAGCAGAAGTAGAAATTAGTAAAAGTAGTGTAATGTTGCTGCAAATCTGTGCTAGATTTTATCTAGATGAATACGCCTTTTCAATAGACAAAAGGAACAGAAAGTTATTGGTTCATATTTTCCATAACTAAAGGTACGAGATAAAGCAAGGAGATTCTATTATCCGTAATAGCGTTCCAAGAAGGACTTGGATGTATACCCATATCGAATGACGAGTTAATGGAAGCTACTGTAAATTAATGGAGAGAACGTTTGCAAGAACTAAAGATCCAAAATAGGGCAAAGAAATATTACCATCTATAATAATACTCCATGAAGGACGTGAATGTACATCAATATCGAATTACGAATTAATGGGAGATGTTGTGAAATATGGGGTAACTCGCAAAATTCAAACATCCAAGGTAAGACGGAGACTGATGAAGTCCGCATGTGAACTCAAGGAAAAGAAATAATGTCCAACGAGGTAAAGTCAGATACGCGATCCGTGATGAGTTAAGCAAAGCTAAGAATAGAGCTACCGATGAAATTCGATAATTCTGTTAGTAAGAATTTAAATATTATAAATAAAAACCTTCATTTCAGTATGAACTCCAGAAATGACCTATCCAATGATAAACAAATTAATATTATTAAGAAAAAGAAATTTGTTACGTTTGAAAGAGGTAATGAATAATGAGAATGAAGAACTAATCAAGACAGGGAGTGGAATCAAAATGATGATAAAGAAATTTTATAAAATAATCCCGGATTTATGCAAGGTATGAACGTCAGTTGTGCCATAATTGATTGGAAAATGAAGTAAAATGCCGAGAATTGAAGATGGAAATTTCATTCAAGGAATGCGTGTAAACAGGAATGGTTAAACAAAGGTATTAATGGCAAACTGCTAGAGAAGAACGTTGCAATGAATCTCATATCAGAATTCTTTAGGATTAAAGTGAAGTCCCGGAAGTTTGAACGAATGATTTACCAAGGTTACATACGGTGGAATTTCTCATTGGTTACTGCACAGAGTCGAGATGGTGTCAAAATCCCTATATTGTATGACCCAGTAGATATGAATTAATAAGTGAAGGAAAATTTCAGAAGTGTGGAATGAAAGAATAATGAAATAAAGAGTATTTTGCGCTGTACACAAAAGTGGTCATGGAAAAAAAATAGAGATATGAGGCTACGCGTCGATTATCAGAAATTTGTAAGTTTGAAGGTTAAGTGAACACAATGTAACAGGAGTATTGGGATAGTGTGATTGTATTTATTGATAACATCCTCGCTAATTCAAGGACTAAGGAAGACCAAGTTGAACGCTTGAAGACATGCATGTGAAGGGTTGAAAAGTAAATTCTGGTTATAATCGATTATGAGTTACGATTGCTTGGCTAACTACCAACTAGAAGAGGTCCATTTAGGAACAAATGTTTTAAATAGAAAAAAAGAGTTAATACCATTAAGATGGTTGGGAAAGGGTTAAAAGAATTGAAAAAGTTGGAAATTGAAGAATAAGATTTGATCCGTCTTCTGGGTTATGCTGATACTAACTTTGTTGTTAAATCTCAAAGGTGGTATTAATACAGATGATTGATATTGACTACAATATGGTATGTTGTGAGCATCAAAGTTCGTATTGATATCTAATTTGATAGGACAACAAAATGAGTATTAGTACCAAGAGACCGGGTTTTGAATAAAGTTAGGATTCATTCCGTTCTAATTTAATATTTCCTTTCAGATAGTAGCAGATTCTCGCTCAATGAATATACTTGATGGTGATTGAAAAGAAATTGAAGTATACCCCAAAGTGGTAAGTTAAATGCAATTGCCAAGATTTTCCTTTAAATAGAACATTTTTGAAGCATCAGACGCCATGAGCTCAGTATATCGGGCACAAACGGATGGAAAGTGCAACGGACCGATTAAAGATTCCCGAATCTGATTAGAAAATGAGTATAGGCCAGACTAACCAAACAGAAGGGGACATGAACAGTAGAGTAGAACAGTCAATAAAAATAGAAAGTTCATGAACATGAATTATTGGAATTAGACAGAAAAGAAGATTAGTGTGAATTAAGTTAGTCCTTTGAGGCAATGAGATAGATAGAACGATTGTGAATGAGTTGGTCTTGTTGTCACAGGTATAACGTGTTTATAAGGCATTCATGTGTGTATGACTACGAAGATTAGTTTAGCTCCGAGTGTATGAAGTAGAGATTAAGTTAGGGGTTGCATGAGCAACTGATAGATTAGATGATGATAAAAGGCCGTTGAGTTGTGATTAAGATGATGAGAACTGAGAAATTATAAGAAAGATACTTGGAAAACATCTTGGTATGTTCCTTAGCATGATTCTGAGGACATAATCCTTTTAAGGGGGGGAAGGATGTAACGACTGGGAAATATTATGTAATTATTTTTATTAATAAATAATTATTATGCGATTTTATGTGAATTTTGGTGAATTATTTGATAATTGATATTAATATTTGGATGTTTATTTTTAATAAAATTTAGATATTTTAATTTTTAATTATCCAGTATAAAATATAGAGTGTTTTGGTATTTTTCTGGTAATTTTTGGATTATTATTTAATTTTATAAGAATTTACAAAATTAATAATGATTACTTCACGTAATTATAAAAATTACTTTTTAGAATCAGAAATCGTCCCACTTCAATCGTTTTTGCGTTTTTACAACCCGAAACTCTTCCGAAAACTCTTTCCTAACCTAATCTGATAATTCTGAACACTTTTCATGTTTTGACTTTTTCGATCCGGGGTACGGTTTGACCTGTACGAGTCCCGGTGTGAAATTTTCGATACGTAAATCATTTTATATATCGATAAGAATCCATTTTTCCAAAAGGCGAGACATTATCACCTTAATTTCGTATAAAGTATTTTATAAGAATCTCTGTTTTGATAATTATCCAATTCTGATATTAAAATCATATCGTCTTCTTAATTACTTAGCGGATAAGTAACCTATTTTTGGATCCGATATGTTAATATAATTATAGAATTATTAAACAAATAAAATATGTGATGGTTCTAACAGCTATGTATCGTTGTGGTATTAATTGTTTGTGATTGTTGGATGTGGAGATTAATTTTGTAAATTAATTATCGGGCTGTATGAACTTAATTCATTTTTAAAGTGATTTTATTGAATATTTATTCTTATAAATGCTAAAATTGCTCTTAAAATTATTTTTGTTGCTTTATAATTTTATTTATAATTTTTGGAAGTTGATTAAATTTAGAAATCAATATTTCATTGATTATTTATCTTTAAATAATTTTCTGATTTTATTTAATGGTAAAATCAATATTTAAATCCAGAATGCTTCAAAAATTATGAAAATTTTATTTTATTAAGTTTGGAATATTTCAAGAATTTTAAAATTATTTCAAAAATTTTCTGGCTTTCATTTTACCGCACGTGTATTCGTTAAAATCGTAAAATACGTGTCGGATGCGCGTTTCAAAAATGATTTTAAAATTATAAAAATTTTATGATAATTAGTTTTAATTATCTCGGAAATTTTAAATTTGTTTTGATAAATTTTCGGATGGGTGTTACCCATAAATTATTTGTTGAAGTCGATAATTACGGTGCAAATCAGGATATTAACGAAGAAAAAATAAATAAATAAATAAAAAACCCCCAAATTATCCCTAGACCCCCCACCGCCTTTCCCTCGACCTCATCCTTAATCTCTCTTCTCTCTCTCTCCTTACTCCTCTCTCTCGATCCCTCTCTGTTCGACAAAATCTCTCCCTCGTTTCTCTTCTCTCTCTCGTCTTCCTCTCCCTCTCTCTTCCCCTGTTATTCTCTCTTCCGCTATTTCAGTTTTCTGCTCGATTTCTCCGGCCGCCTGAGTTGAATCCGGTAATCATTGGTTCTGTGGCTGTTTTCGGCGAGGTGACCGACGCGTGGGCTGCGTGCCTCCACGCGTGTGCCTATGCTAGACTAGATTACGTTACTGTTGTGTCTTGGTTACATTGGACTGAATTTTCAATTTATTTATTTATTCTTGCAGGAAATAATTGATTGGTTTGTGAAATAAATTATACGATATTCCGAGATTTAATCGATAATTATCGGTGAAATTTACGGAGGAGGCCCGATATAATGGGAACCCGTAAATTTTATCGCCGTCGGCGATGAGCCTCGACGAGCCGACGGTGGACTATGATGATACAATCTGAGTCCTATGATTTAAAATATAAAATACGAATAAAATTTATAAAATGCGAATTAAAATGTAAAATAAAAATGTGAGTATTAATTGATAATTGTTTTTAATTGGTAATTGTGAATTTGCGAAGTAATATTGTGAACTGAAATCGGTGGTTTGGAATTGAATTGTAGTTGGTTTGAATTTGGTTGTGATGGATTTGACGTCGGGATGTTCGACGGGTAGGCCGATAAACAAAGGAGACGCTGCCCGATTTTCGGAAAATTAATTCCGAAAAAAAAATACGGGAACGTACCTTGTAATTATCGGAGATGACGAACGAGGAAATATAATTACATTACATGAACCCAAATTACGTGTCATGACAAAATATTTTATGAATAATTGATCACCCTATTTTCCAAAACGACAAATATATGTATTTTCCGAAATTAAATACTGAACCGAGTTTTGAAGATGTGAACCATAATTGCTATGTGTATTTCGATAATACATATAAATATGAATTCGGTTATGAAATTGTATGGGTAGAATAGGATAGCGATTTAATGTTATGCTTAAGCGATTATCTGAATTAGGGTATTTCAACCCTGTAGATCCTAGATGGAAAAAAACCCGAGTATCGACATCGGACTATGAATGATCTAGTGATTAGACGTTGAGGTCAACGAAGTGCCAAATGGAAGGGCCTGAGTGTTGGGATCGTATCCAAAATGGGATAGTAGTTTAACGGTAAAGCCGAACGTTCAAGTCGAACCAAAGTCAACCAGTAATAACGGTTAAAGCTTATTGAGGCAAGTATTCTTGATTTTTCTTTTAAATACTGCAAGTATTCCTGATTTTCTTTTAAAATACTGCAAATAATTAATCGTTCCTATTCTAAGTTCATAATAGTTAAATGTTTTACATTTCGCTGCAATTACTCTTATTATGCATGTTCTTTTATTCTTGTTCCTATAATTCGATTGCTCTCTTGAGCAAATACCCATTCTTTCGGGTTATTTGCGAACCCTGAATTGGGATGTTTTGAATTCAAAATGATGTAAATATCAAAATACTCCACGAGCTGGATAGTGATACTTTGGGGATTAAGTTTTACTTAATCCTAAGGACCGAAACATAACCGGTGCATTGAGATGGGCCGTAGTGCCTGGGGACCCGACTGGATCTATACAGGTAGGTATAGATCTGCATTGTATCCTGACTGATCAGCAGGATATATATGCGAACTAGTGTCCAGTCTAATTTTTTGTTGATCACCATTAACGGCATTCTCTCTCGAAAGGTTTTATGATTCCAAAACCGAACAAAACCCTGATTCAGGAGATGAATTGGGGAATCGTTTGTCACTTTTGGGTTTATAGTTAAAGGTTGGTGACAACCAACGTTGATTTGCTCAACTCACTCAATGAATAGAATTGTTTAAAATTGTTTTAAGATTTTGTCCGGAAGTTTCTTTTGATATTAATGCTTAAAACTCAAATTATATACTTGCTGGGCATTTTTGGCTAACTCTTTCTTTGTAAATTCTTATTTCTGCCAGAAACAGATAAGGATAAAAGTGGATAGTTTTAATAGATAGCAGAAGTTAGAGAAATGTCCGTTGCGAGAGGTTGAAGGTGTTAGAAGAATGTAACAAGAGCATTAGTTCAAAGGTATTTACATTTGTACTTTAGTTGTTGTCAGTTGTAGATGATTAGATTCTTGTTTAATATCATAACCTGTAAACGATCCGGATTCAAGGGGTTAATTGAGTATTCTTTTGTTTTATGTAAAGATTGTTTTCGTGACACCAAATCTTGACCCCGGATTTGGGTTGTTACACACCTTGTCTTGATTTTCAATTAGGCCAGATTTCTTCTTGATGTTTTCATCAAGCTTCTTCCATTTTGCATCCAACTCTTGCTCAACAGCTGCAACATCAAGCTTTTTAGATTTTTCATCAAATTCCAACTTAGCAGCTGCTATCTTGATCAGATCAATGTTGTCCAAGGCTGGTGGCTTAGTAAAAGCAATTGCTGGAATAATCACCTTGCTAACTTGTATGTTGAGCACTTGCTTCCCCTCATTTGTTGACTCCTCTTGACTAACTGGAACAATTGAGTCTTTCTCACCCTTTTTTAACATCAAGATGAGTGGAGGAATAAGTTTGTGCAACCACCAGTTTCTGAAGTAGCAGAGTTTGTTGGGTTTCATGGAGATGGATATCAATAATTGAGGTTTTCAGGGTTTTGAGCCTTTTGTCTAAGGAATCCACCTTGCTTGCTAGATTGCAATATTTCCTTAATTTTCTATTGATGTCTAACATGATGGTGTTAGGAAATTTAGCATCCAACCTCTCAGTGACATCCTTCTTGACTTGAGCAATTTCAGTCTTCAGTTCAGTGACATCCTGATTTTGTTTAAGAGATTGATGGAGTTGGAGATAATGCAGATGTGCTTGTAGAAGGCTCTTGACGTTGGCATTTGTAGTAGTTTGAAGAGCTATCTGAGTTTATTGAATGATGTGAGACATAGTAGATTTGAAATGGTGCTCATCACATGCTTTGGAAAACACCCAAGATGGCATGCTTGATCTTGAGCTAGGGCCTGCTTCTCCCCCTATATCCATGAACTCTTCTTTATCATCATCTTCATCCCCAAAAACATCCTCAGAACCACCAGTTCCATAATCAACATCATCACTGACTGTGGGTGGCATGGCTGCGATGGCATCTTTAGCTCTTTGCATAAAGGCAGTTGTGTGCACCAAATTGAGCATTCTTTCAGCAGCCACATTGTCCTGTTCATCCAAAACGTGATAAGCTGAAACAAGGTGAGCAAATGCCTCAGCTTTATAAGAAACATAATCTAAGACAACTTGATATTCTTGCTAAATTAGTTGTTTCTTTTTAGCTTCATTGACATCCATTAATTCACTTATAATTGGCTCTTCCCATACTTCTGTACCCGCTTTTCTCTCATGGTCTCTCTTTTCTTGCATTAAGGGCTCCCTTTGGCTTCCCACCCCCACACCATCACCTTCACCTACTAAGGTGGGACTCCACTCACTCACTTTTGCCAAGATGGATACAATAGTTTGCAGATTTTCACTCTTTTCCTCTCCTTTTGCCTGAGAGCAACTCAGCCTCTCACTCAATTCACTCCCTTCCCTCAGTCCTAATAGTGATTGTACAACTACTAGATCATCTGCACTTGTAACAATTGTTGAAGTTTAAAGTGGTGCAGTGATGTTCAACGGATGAGGAACATCCATCAAAGTGGTAGTTGAGAGTTTCAACGGATGACTGCTGTTAAGCACATTCGTCAAGATACAATCACTAGTCGACGTATAAACAATATTCGTCAAGATAGTGGAAATAAAGGAGTTTGGAGTAGAGACTACTGTAAAATCTGTGGTGATTGATTTGAGATTTTTCACAGATATTTCAGTAGACTCAGAAAGAAATGGAAAGTGAGCCAACAAATCATCTAAAAGATGATGCTCACTTGCTTGGATTTTTGGCTCCTCCATGAGAGTTAAAGATGGAAAATCAGGAACTGATGTATGAATCATATCAACATCCCGTGAATGTGTGGGTGAGTTGTGTTATGTGCTTCAATTGTTAAAGATTTTGGCTGTGACTCCACATTTATTGGAGCCACATCAACCTGACTTTGAGAAGGTGCATGTACTGAGTCTTTGACTCAATAGGCACAGTGTGTGCACCCTGTGTATCCCCAATTATTTTAGATTTCTTCTTTCGAGCATAAGTTTGGTGTGAGCTTGTGTCCCTTACCCTCTTGGTATGTGCTCTTGGCTGAGAGCTTTGTTCAATAGTTATATCCTTTTGGGAGGATGCAACTAGCAATGAGCTAATATCCTTATTAAGTACTGCAGTTTATTGGGAAACCGCAGTGTGGCTAGGCTGGGATTCACTCACCTCTCCAACCTTATTCTTAGGGCTTCTTTGATGTTCACCCTGTCCCTCCCCAATCTCTTTCCCTTCACACTCCCCTTTTGGTTTTTAGTGGATTTTTCAACTAGTTTCTTTTAAGAGATACTAGAGGGGGCTTTCTGTGATTTGGATTTAGAAATTTTTGGTTTTGTGGCTTGGGTAGGCATTTGTTTGGTAATTGTCACAGATGCCATTGCCACAGTTGTTTGCAAAGAAGTAGGTGATTGAGAAGTAGTAGGGACAAAAATGTTTACCTCACTTACCTAAGGCTGTTCCATGATTGGCATGTACACAAGAGTAACGTCCTTATGATGATTTACCCTGTTCAAGTCAGCAATAATTCTCCTCTCTTGGACCCAACAAGCTAACTTGTTTGTTGGGTTCTCAATGGTGAGATTCTCAGAAACAAAATTAGCTAGCAACATGAAAAATCTAGCATAATAGATATTCTTAGACCTCTTCTTAATATCCCCTGATTTACTCCCTATCTCATAAATGACAGAAGTACTAAAATTGAAATACTTATCACTAAGAAGCATGTAAAGCATGTGAACAAGTGAGTAAGATACAGCATCAAAGTTACTTATTTTGCCAGTAAACACCTTGATAAATGAATCACAAAGAAAACTCCATTCTTTTCTAAGACCTAGTCTCCTAACATCACATAATTTAGTGACATCAAGAGCATAACCCATAAAAACTAGCATGTTACTCACATCAGTGTCTGTGTGTGGAGCAAATGTGTTATTTTCAGGAAATTTAAAACACTTTTCAATTGCATCACAGTGTTCATTACCTTTGAGAGTGAATGTAATAGTCTTGTCCTTTCAGTTGAACACAGCTGTAGTCCAAATTTCCTCGACAACCTCACAGTAAATGGTTGAGGGCGCAAGCATGGCATAGCTCAATTTGTAGTTTAGTATGAAGTCCATCATCTTGTGATAGTCTTCAGATGCTGGAATTTGCTTGTTCACCAAAGCAACAAAGTTGTTCTTTTCATAAACAAACCCAGTTGATGACATGATTTTGACTACAGGTGCCATTGCTGTGATTGAGATAAGTTACAAAGAGAGAGTTTTTTCTTTTGGGAAGAAGAAGTTAGAGAAATTGATTTGAGAAAGATAAAAACAAAGAATAGAAATATAATTAGCTTTTATACTTTCTAAGAAATAAAATGTCAAAAAGTAAAAATTAAAATAAAGTGACCAATCAAATTAACCCAAAATAGCCATTTTAAAAATACAGAAAACTATCAAAATTCTAAGATAATCCGTTGAAATATACATACAGGCTGTAAGTAAATTCGACGGATAATTCTCAAAATCAACGGCTAAGATTCAGTACAATTCGACGGATAATGATAAAAGCACCCAGAGTAATAATTGATACTTCGACGGATGACATAATTCAACGGATGTTCATTTTCAATGGATAATGAACATCCGTCGAGATATAAATTCTGACTTAGCCAAAATTTAAATTTTTGACAGGAAATATCAACTATTATTCTGGATGCAATTCAATTTGCTTAGACATCAAAATAGATTATGAGTAATTAAGCATACCTAACTCACTTACCAACCTAGTGAAGGTGGATTCATCAAGTGGTTTGGTAAAGATGCCTACAAGTTATTTCTCACTTGGAACAAAATGAAGTTCCACAGTACCATTCATAACATGCTCTCTAATAAAGTGGTACTTGATGTCAATGTGCTTGATCTTGAATGTTGTACTGGATTTTTAGTGATGGCAATAGCACTTATGTTATCACAGAAAATAGGAATCTTATTCACCTGAAGACCATAGTCTAACAGTTGATATTTTATCCATAAAATCTATGCACAGAAACTACCAGCAGCAATATATTCAGCTTCAGCTGTAGAAGTAGAAACTGAATTTTGCTTTTTACTGAACCAGGATACTAGCTTGTTTCCTAGAAATTGACAGGTTCTTGTTGTACTTTTTCTATCAATTTTATAACCTGCATAATCTGCATCTGAATAACCAGTTAGATCAAAACCAGAATCTCTAGGATACCAAATGCCAAGTTTTGGTGTTCTTTTGAGATATCCGAAAATTCTCTTTATAGCTATTAAATGAGATTCTCTAGGATCAGCCTGAAATCTAGCACAAAGACAAGTACCAAACATTATATTTGGCCTACTAGTTGTTAAATATAAAAGTGAGCCAACCATGCCTCCATAGCTTGAAATATCCACAGACTTTTCAGTTGTGTTTAATTCAAGTTTAGTTGTAGTGGCCATGGGAGTCTTTGCAGACGTGTAATCCATTAAATCAAACTTCTTCAAGAGATCATAAATCTATTTGGTTTGACTAATGAATATTCCATCACTAACTTGCTTAACTTGTAAACCAAGAAAGTAAGTTAGTTCTCCCATCATGCTTATTTCATATTTACTTTGCATCAATTTCGCAAACTTTTTGCAAATTTTTTCTTCTGTAGAGCCAAATATAATATCATCTACATAAATTTGAACAAGTAAACTAGAGCCATTAACATTTCTAAGGAATAGGGTTTTGTCAACAGTACCTCTAGTAAAGTAGTTTTCAAAGAGAAACTTTGACAAAGTATCATACCAGGCTCTAGGTACTTGCTTCAATCCATAAAGTGCTTTCAAAAGATAGGAGACATATTCTAGAAAATTTGGGTCTTCAAAACCAGGAGGTTGACTAACATAGACTTCCTCCTCCAAATCTCCATTTAGAAAGGCACTTTTGACATCCATTTGATAGACTTTGAAATTGGCATGGGCTGCATAGGCTAAGAAGATTTTGATGGCTTCAAGTCTTGCAACAGGAGCAAAGGTTTCATCAAAATCAATTCCTTCTTGTTGACAGTAGCCCTTAGCAACCAATCTAGCTTTGTTCCTGACAACTATGCCATTTTCATCCATCTTGTTTCTAAATATCCACTTAGTATCAATAGAATTCTTTCCTTTAGGCTTGGCAATCAGGATCCAACAGAGCTTCTGTTACCTTTTAGGTTCTTCCTGAGATAGAAAGCTGCTATATAGACATTCATCTTGAGTTGCTTTCCTTGTTTGCACTCTTGAAGATACATCACCAATGATCAGTTCAAATGGGTGATCTCTAGTCCATTTTCTCTATTGGGGTAGATTAGCTCTAGATGAAGAGGCCTCATTATTGTCTTGATGATTGACTGAGTTTTGATGATCAGAAACTCCCCCTGAGTTTATGGATCTTTGACTTGAAATTTGAGTTCTTTCTGATTGTGATCTAACTTGGCTTTCAAATCCTATTAATGGATCAACAGATGTTTCTCTTTGCCTGTCGATAGATGATGCAGATTGTATTTCGACGGATGATGCACTTGGTCTTTCGAGGGATGTTGAATTTTATGCTTTATTAGTTGTAGACTTTTCTGCATTGTCCTTGGATATTGGTTCTTGATCACTTTCATCAACACTGTCTTCACAAATCATCTCAACATTTTCAAATTTAAGGCTTTCATAGAAATCTCCATCTTGCAGTCCTTCAATCTTTTTATCATTAAACACAACATGTACAGATTTCATAACAATGTTGGTTCTAAGATTGTAGACTCTATATGCTTTTCCAACAGCATAACCAACAAAAAATTCCTTCATCTGTTTTGGCATCAAACTTTCCATGTTGATCAGTTTGATTCCTTAAGATATAACATTTACAGCCAAAGACATAAAGAAAATTTATTGTCGGCTTCTTATTCTTGAACAATTGGTAGGGAGTCATGCACTTTGATTGATTAACCAAAGAAATATTCTGAGTGTAGCATGCAGTATTTACAGCTTCAGCCCAAAAGTATGTTGGTAACTTTGATTCTTCTAGCATAGTCCTTGCATCTTCAATAAGAGATCTGTTTTTCCTTTCCACCACATCATTTTGTTGTGGGGTTCTTGCTGCTGAGAATTCAGGCATAATCCCATTCTCTTCACAAAATGATAATATCATAGAATTCTTAAACTCAGTTCCATTGTCACTCCTGATTCTTCTTACCTTGAAATCAGGATGATTGTTAACTTGTCTTATGTGATTGATGATGATTTCACTAGCTTTATCTTTGGACTTGAGAAAATATGTCTAAGAGAACTATGAGAAATCATCCACAATTAGTAGACAATACCTTTTCTTTGAGATTGACAGTATGTTTACTAGTCCAAATAAATCCATGTACAGTAATTATAGGGGTTCCTCAATTGTTGAATCAAGCTTCTTTCTGAATGATGCCTTGATTTTCCTTCCTTTCTGACAGGCATCACACAGTCCATCCTTTGAGAATTCTACTTGAGGAATACCTCTCACCAAGTCTTTCCTAACTAGCTCATTCATAGACTTGAAGTTAAGGTGGGATAGCTTCTTGTGCCACAGCCAACTTCCATCTTGACTTGCCTTGCTAAATAGAAAAATGAAAGATTCTGCATTTGATGAGTTGAATTCAGTTAAGTACACATTACCTTTTCTCACTCCAGTGAGAACCACTTTGTTGCTCTTCTTGTTGGTCACAACACAGGCTTCAGAATTAAATGTTACTATGTTACCCTTGTCACAAAGGTGGCTGATACTCAATAAATTGTGCTTGAGTTCATCCAATAGGGAAACCTCTTCAATGATGACATTATCCTTTGAAATTAAGCCATATACCACAGTATAACCCTTGTTGTCATCTCTAAAAGTAATACTTGGGCCAACTCTTTTCTTGAACTCAGTGAGCAGGGTAGAATCTCCAGTCATGTGCCTTGAGCACCCACTATCCAAATACCAAAGATTCTTTCTATTTCCCTGCACACAACAAAATCAAATCAAGTTGATTTTGGTACCCAAGTTTCCTTGGGTCCTGTTTTGTTATCCTTTTTCTTAGGTTTCTTAGGCCTGTCTTCATTTGAATTAGGCATTTGAGATTCATCCTTAGTCAATTGAATAGAACCCTTAAAACCATTCATCATTGCAAAATTATCATGTACGGGCTGATTAACATGGAAAGGCATATTTTATGCAAACATGTAAGTCCAGTAAGGTATGTTAAATGACATTTGTGGCATACTAAATGCAGCATAGTAAGGATTTTGTACAAATAGCATATTAGCAAACCGTGCATTCAAATTATGTACAGGCATAACATTTACATGCATTGTGGGCAAACTGGAAAATGAGGGAGGTGCAGACATGGAAGCAGGCATAGCAAGTTTGCAATTAACAGACAAATGATTAACACTACCACACTTAACACAGATTTTTCTTGGTGCATATTTATCAGGTGTGTAGTTGTTATGTTTGTTAATTCCTACTTTCCCATTTCTATTTTTTTTCTTTTTAGACTTTGTTCTCACTTCGATTTTCTCCAATCTGTCATTTAATTGCTTAATGGAAAGATGCCCTACATTGACTCTCTTGTTCTGTTTCACTTGACTTGTTTCTCCTGGAACAAAGTTCTTAGAAACTGATCCATATTTTTCATTTAATTTAGCTAGCTTTGCTTTGCTAACTGGTTTACTTACACTCAACAGACGTGGCTCATTGTCTTTCGACGGATAATCCTTTTGATTATTCGACGGATAATGTTCATCATCCGTCGAATCCACATCCGTTGAAAGTCCTTCAACCAAATTGGAATCATGCTTCTCCTTGCTCTTTTTCCAGTCTGCATCACAGAAAGATTCTATACCTTGAACTTTAGTAATTTGAGCATGGACATCTCTAGATGATTTCCATGCCTTAATTACTTCCTGTTCTCGTTCAAGCTGCTTTCTTAAAATCTCCTCTTTCTTTAAGGATTCAGTTAGTTCATCCTTAGTAATCCTACATTCTATTTTTAATTTCTCAAACTCAACAAACTGAGTCTCTAGCACATTGTTTCTTTCACTTAAAAACAAATTGTTCTCTTTAAGTTTGGTGTTTTCTTTAGTGAGAGAGTTGAGTGTAACACGCATATGGTATAATTTAGTAGACATGTCATTTATAGCATCATTACACTCATCTTTAAATAAATGTGCTAGGTTAGTGGTGATTACCTGATTGCTGGATGAACTGACTTCTGTTTCATCTGATTTGGCCATAAGTGCTAGATTGACATAGCTTGTATCTTCATCATCTTCTAATCCATCTGCAGCCCAGTCATTTTCTTGAGTGATGAAAGCCCTTTCCTTTTGTTTAAGCAACTCAAAATATTTCTTTTTATAATCAACAGGCTCAAACTTCTTTTTACTAGAATCAGACTTTCTACATTCATTAGCAAAATGACCTACCAAGCCACACTTGAAACATTTGAATTTGGACTTATCAACCATGTTTCTGTTTGGATTGGCTGCTACAAAATTCTTCTTGAATTTGAGCTTAGAAAATCTCCTAGATAGAAAAGCAAGATGCTCATCTATGTCATCTTGACTAAGATGATCTTCATGTTCAACTATTAGCCCTTTTCCCTTACCTTCACAAATTCTAGGGTTTGGTGTAGAATAAACAGCTTCAACCTTTGTCTCCTTCTCCTTTTCTTGTTCAGCAACCAATGCAATGAATCCTCCCTTCTTTCTTCCTTTCTCCATCTTCTCATCTTGCTCTATTTCAAGCTCATAATTCTTTAGAATTCCATACAGTCTATCCAAGGTAAATTCCTTGTAATCTTGAGAATTTCTTAATGAGACTGTCATAGGCTTCTATTCATTTGGCAGAGATCTAAGGAATTTGAGGTTTGAATCTTTTATTTAATAGATCCTTCCATGCAATTTAGAGCATTCAGTAATTTTTGAAATCTACTGAAAATGTTAGTGAGTGGCTCACTTTCTTCACTGTGGAAATGCTCATATTGCTGAATCAAAAGTTACATTTTGTTTTCCCTTACCTGCTCAGTTCCATCACATATGACTTGAATTGTGTCCTAGACATCCTTAGTAGTTTTGCAGTTTATGATGTTATCAAACATGTCACCATCAACACCATTAAACAAAATGTTCATGGCCTTTTTATCCTTATGAACTTGTTCAATATCAGGATCAGTCCATTCTGCTCTGGGCTTTGGGACATATGGTTCATTTCCTGTAGCAGCTCTTATAGGGACATGTTGACCTTTCTCAATACAGTCCACATATGCTTCATCTTAAGATAGGAGATGTAGGTGCATCTTCACTTTCCAATGGTGGTAGTTATCTTTGTCCAGAAATGAAATCTTTACTTCAACATCTTTTCTGCTCATCTTGTTAGTTGTTGTGATCTTTAAACTCTTAATTCTTCAAGAGCTTGCTCTTATACCAATTGTTATTCCCAAACAATATAAACAAGAATTACAGAAGGGGGGTTGAATGGAATTATGGCTTTTTTTTAATTTTAATAACAGTTCTACTATAAATATATAACTGTGTTTGATTTTGCAATAGTGCAGAATAAAAGTAAAATAGTAATCAAATCACAAAGCAATTAAATACAAGTATTTAAAAACTTTCTGGTGGATTAAACTTTTCCACCAGAGATATATACTAAGTAGAGAACTCTATATTTCAAGATGAACACAGCTGCTTACAAGTTGAAGAACAAGAACTGAGAAATTCTTTACAGATTTTGCCTTATCTATTTCTCAGGTAATTGCTTACTTTCTTTGATACTTTTCAACTTGCTACCTTGGTTTATATATTACCAAGTTACATGGTAAAAAGACAAGATAATAAGACAAACTATATCTAGCCTTTTGAGGTTTGAATCTTTTATTTAATAGATCCTTCCATGCAATTTAGAGCATTCAGTAATTTTTGAAATCTACTGAAAATGTTAGTGAGTGGCTCACTTTCTTCACTGTGGAAATGCTCATATTGCTGAATCAAAAGTTACATTTTGTTTTCCCTTACCTGCTCAGTTCCATCACATATGACTTGAATTGTGTCCTAGACATCCTTAGTAGTTTTGCAGTTTATGATGTTATCAAACATGTCACCATCAACACCATTAAACAAAATGTTCATGGCCTTTTTATCCTTATGAACTTGTTCAATATCAGGATCAGTCCATTCTGCTCTGGGCTTTGGGACATATGGTTCATTTCCTGTAGCAGCTCTTATAGGGACATGTTGACCTTTCTCAATACAGTCCACATATGCTTCATCTTAAGATAGGAGATGTAGGTGCATCTTCACTTTCCAATGGTGGTAGTTATCTTTGTCCAGAAATGAAATCTTTACTTCAACATCTTTTCTGCTCATCTTGTTAGTTGTTGTGATCTTTAAACTCTTAATTCTTCAAGAGCTTGCTCTTATACCAATTGTTATTCCCAAACAATATAAACAAGAATTACAGAAGGGGGGTTGAATGGAATTATGGCTTCTTTTTAATTTTAATAACAGTTCTACTATAAATATATAACTGTGTTTGATTTTGCAATAGTGCAGAATAAAAGTAAAATAGTAATCAAATCACAAAGCAATTAAATACAAGTATTTAAAAACTTTCTGGTGGATTAAACTTTTCCACCAGAGATATATACTAAGTAGAGAACTCTATGTTTCAAGATGAACACAGCTGCTTACAAGTTGAAGAACAAGAACTGAGAAATTCTTTACAGATTTTGCCTTATCTATTTCTCAGGTAATTGCTTACTTTCTTTGATACTTTTCAACTTGCTACCTTGGTTTATATATTACCAAGTTACATGGTAAAAAGACAAGATAATAAGACAAACTATATCTAGCCTAACTTCATGCTGCTACACTTCTCTTTCCAGCATCTTTGAATATCATCTGTTTAGCATGGAAATGAAAATGCTTCTTTGTTCTCTAAATCCTTCAAACAGGCTGCCACATTCCATTTGCATACGACCAATGCATGTGACTGTCAAGTCACTATCAACTGCTCTTTTAAATTTGAACATCCGTTGAAACTCAAATTGATCATCCGTTGGAACTTTTTTTGATCATCCATTGGAACTCAGATTGATCATCTATTGGAACTCTGTTTGATCATCCGTCGAGACTTATGTTGATCATCTGTTGAAGCTTTGTGAATCATCCATTGAGTCTGTCTTCTTGATAGTTAACTATACTTCATTTACACAAGATTACAAGGCATATAATATTTACAATTAACCATCCTATCTTACATATCAGTCTAGTAGTTAACATGACTTGAACAATCTACAACATCTAGTTCACTAAGCCATTCAAGTATGCAGAAATATGCTACTAGTCTTATTGTACATAAGCTACTCTTTCAACGGATGTTGAAATGATCATCCGTTGAAAGCTACAAATTCATTTAAAAAAAATCTACTCAGTATTTTGTTCAAGTTATCATCAACTACACAACATATTCTTAACAAAAAGCCAGGAAGTTGGTTCGCTCCTTAGGGATGCCAACTCTTTCAGTGTTGGTGTAAGATGCCATTTGAAAGTTTGAAGAAATTGAGTGGGTAAGTTTTTGAGAAGAAGAAAGCTTGTAGAGATGTAAAATTGAGAGAAATCCTATGATTAGGTTAGAGGAGATCATGAAAGAGTAAAGAAGGGTTATGTTGATATGTCCGGATATTTATAGTGTATAAATGTTACTTTAAGACAAGAGAATTAGAAATGGTAAAAATTATGTCGAGAAGTCACATGAGGCCTGTTAGTCCCTTAACAATGCAACAAGAATTACAGAAGGGGGGCTGAATGGAATTCTTGAAACTTTTTCAAAAATAAAATTGTTCTAACTTAAATATATATCAGTGTGAATTGATTTGCAAAGTGCAAAATAATAACTTGAAATGAATCAAAACACAAGTAATTAAAAACACAAGTCTTTAAAAACTTTCTGGTGGATTTGAATGCATCCACCAGAGATATATAATATATCAAGAGAACTCTGTGTAGCAATTAGCTCACAGCTGCTTACAAATTTTAACAACTAAGATTGCAGAAAAATGCTAAAAATACAGCTTACAAATGTTTCTCTTTTGGTTGCTTAGTTAGTCGTTCTATTTGCTACTTCTTGGTTTATATAACACCAAGATTACAAAGTAATAAGACAAGATAATAAAACAAAAACTATCAAGTCTAATACTATGCTACTTCATTACTTTTTTCCAGCATCTTTGAATATCTTCATAATAGCATGGAAATGGTAATGCTTCTTTGTTCTCTAAAACCTAGTTGAATAGGCTTCCACATTCCATGTGCATACACTCGACGCATGTGACTATATTGTCACTGTCAACAGATATTTGAATTCTTTATCCGTCGGGTTCATGATCATCCGTCAAGTTCATGATCATCCGTCGGGTTATCTTGTTGATCATCTGTCGAATGGCATTGTTGTTTATCCGTCGGGTAGCAATCTGGCACTTGATATTATTTCATTTATGCAGAATTACAAGACATCATCTATGTACAATTAATCAACCTATTATGCATATCTAGTTAAAGTCAACATGACTTGAGTACTACTATAGAATCTAAATAATGTGTATGCATAAATGTGCTACAGACTTATTGTTACATAAGGTACTCACTCGATGGATAATAAATCATCATCCGTCGGGACTATATTGAGTCATCCGTCGGGAATATAATCCTTATCCGTCGAGTGCTACATTTTTCACTTAGTAAAATCTACTAAGGTTTTTTGTTAATGAAATCATCAAGTTCACAACATATTCACAACAAGGCCTGTAGAGAACTCATATCGAGATGTCATTTTGTGAACTTATATCGAAAACTAGATAGTGTCATATCGATATGTTGTACAGATACCTAGTTTACCACTAGAACCTTTAAATTTTGATTTTTATTGGAAAAGTACAGTATAAAATCAAACTTGTCTTTATATCAAAAGTATGTTAATGAAATTATTTATTAATTTAAATTATTTCATTCTGAGATATCGATAAGTCATGATATGTTATGTCAGGACTCTATATCATAACGTATATGTAGAGATCTAGATTTAACATATCGAGAACTCATTTAAGACTTATCAAGGAGTCATCTTAGACTTATCAAGAAGTCATTTTAGACTTATCGAGAACTCAGTTCTCTACATACTTTTGCTTTAATTTGTTTTTTCCTTATATCAATTTTGCATATAATCTATATGATTAACATTAGGCAAATTTTCTTAAAATTAGAAAATTTTCAAGCTAAATTTTAAAAAAAATAAATATACAGAGATTTCTGAAATATTTATAAATCATATTTCAGTTAATTCTTATTTAAATCAAATTAATTTTGATTTATTAGGAATTAATCTGCTGCAACATGTTAGTTGAGTTCTTGCCTTAAGTTGAAGAATTTAACATTCCAATTTCACTTACTAACCTTGTAAATATTGCTTCATTTAAAGGTTTAGTGATAATATCAGCTAACTATTTTTTTGTTGGAACATAAATTAGCTCAATGGTACCATTTGCAACATGTTCTCTAATAAAATGGTATCTTACATCAATGTGCTTTGTTCTAGAACGATTAACAGGATTAACAACAATGGATATTGCACTAGTGTTATCACACATGATATAAATTTTCTGTAACACTAGTCCATAATACATTAGTTAGTTTCTAATCCAAAGCACTTTAGCACAACAAATTTCAGCAACTATGTATTTAGCTTCAACTGTGGAATTTGACACAGTCTGTTGTTTTTTATTATACGAGGATACAAGTCTTTGACCAAAAAATTGGCAGTTTCCATCAGTACTCTTTCTATAAACCCTGCATCCATCAAAATCTGCATTTGTGTAACCAACAACTTTAAAACCAGTTCCCTTAGGATACCACAACTCCAAGTTTGGAGTACCCTTCAAATATTTAAAAATCCTCTTAACAACCATTAAGTGTGATTATTTTAGATTAACTTGAAATCTTGCACACAAATATGTAGCAAACATAATGTCTCGTCTATCTGCAGGCAAATAAAGTAGAGATCCAATCATTCCCATATAGCTTGTAATGTTTACACCTTTTCATTTTTTATCCTCATCCAACTTGGTAGCTGTAGACATAGGAGTT
This sequence comes from Apium graveolens, assembly GCF_009905375.1. Classification (NCBI taxonomy): domain Eukaryota; kingdom Viridiplantae; phylum Streptophyta; class Magnoliopsida; order Apiales; family Apiaceae; genus Apium; species Apium graveolens. Next base: position 100,359,096 of record NC_133655.1, on the reverse strand, counting down.
GATGCAGGTGAGCAATCCATCATTCCGAATTTCTTTAGAAGATCTTTTACATACTTAGTTTGACTGATGAAAATTTCATCACTTCTTTGGTTAACTTGTAGGCCAAGGAAATAACTTAATTCTCCCATCATGCCCATCTCATATTCACTTTGCATGAGTTGTGAGAATCTTTGACAAAGTTTCTCATTAGTAGAACCAAAAATGATATCATCCACATAAATTTGAACTAGGATAATACTATTATCATGTTTCTTGAAGAAGAGAGTTTTATCATTTTTTTCTCTATTAAAACCATTTTTAATCTAGAATTTTGACAAAGTGTCATACCATACTATTCGTGCTTATTTAAATCCAGAGAAAGTTTTTAAAAGTCTGTAAACATAATCTAGAAACTCTGGATCTTCAAAGCCAGGAGGTTGTTGCACATAGACCTCCTCTACCAATTAACCATTAAGGAATGCTCTCTTCACATCCATTTAATACACTTTAAAATTTGTGTGTGCGGAAAATATAAGGAAGATTCTTATTTCTTCAAGTCTTGCAATTGGAGCAAAAATTTCATCATAATCAATTCCTTATTTTTGTGCGTAGCCTTTAGCAACCAACCTTGCCTTGTTCCTAGTAACAATTCCATTTTCATCCATCTTATTTTTGTTAGTGTTTGTGCCCTAGAGACAACACTATTATGTTTTATTTATGACATTTGGATTATTAATGTTTATGTTCAATTGATTATTCTTTCACTAATTTATTAAGTCTTAATTTACTAAGTCTTAATTTACCAGTGATATAAATATTAGATTAATAAATGTCTTTGGAATATGATAATCTAAGTACGTGACTTAGAATTGAGATTATGTGAATAGTATCGATATTCCCAAATATCCCTAGTCGAGTATTATTATTAAGGGACAATAATAATGCATTAAGAATAATGTGTTTGCTGATTGATGATTACATCTCTTTGATCATAGGTATAAAAATACTAAAGTTGAAAACACAAGCAGATGTAAATATACATGGTGCTGGATATACCCAATGTGAGATTCTATATGTCTGTTATGTCATAAGTAATTCTCACAATGATGATGATGTAATGGTCCTTCGACTTGAAATCACAATATTTATACACGATGATTAATATACTTTGATTACATCAAAAGTTGCCTTTGACCTGGCAATGATAAAATTGGACTTCGGGTATATTAGGAATCGTGTGAGAAATATGAATGATTTAGAAAGGATTTAACCCTCCTAATTTTTGAGAGATTTGCAATGATAGTCTACTCATTGAACAAGGAAACTTGGATTAAACCATGAAGAGGATGACACATAACATGCCTCGAGTTTAATCTATAATATTTGGTTAAAAGGATTATATTACATTGTACATTATTCACGAAAGGTTTAATCGATCACCGATTTAATTATTATTACTTGGGTAGCAATGATGTATTACTAGATGTCGCTCATTGTTTATGATTTTAAATTAGATTTAAAATTGCTGCAAACATAATAATAACCTATAGGGTCACACAAAGAATGATTGGAGGATTATTTAATTTAAATTTAGATTTAAATTAAATGTAAGTAATTCGAATAATTTGTTATTAATTAAGTAAGACTTATTTAATTAAATAAATTAGAAATTCGAATTTACTATTAAATCTGAAATTTAGTTATTGGGTGATTAAGTAAGACTTAATTAATAATAGCTAAGATTTTCGGATTATTAAAACTCTAAATTAGTTTAGGGTTAAAAGTCTTTTTTCTTACCTATATAATATCCTTTTAATCCTCAACTAGGGTTGGACATTTTTATAAGATAAAACACAAACCCTAGCATCTTGTGAGAGAAAGAGAGAGAGGGAGAGAGAGAGAGAGAGAGAGAGAGGGAGGCTTCTGATTTACGAGTGCTAGTACACGCTCATCCTCCGTTCGATCATTCGTGTGGATATCTTCAAGGCATAGATCGTTTCGCGACGGGATACGTGGTGATTGTTGAAATCTTGGACCTCCATTAGATAACATAAATCGTAAAGCTTCTTAAGGTAAACATCTTAACCACGAATTAAATATTGTCTTTTCGCATGGATCTTGCGATAGGTTTCGATTTTGTGGTTTTTACAGTTTTAAACTTTATTTTCGCTACGTTTCATGCATCGAAACCCAACAATTTCTATATAACCACTTTGTTCCAATAATACTTTTGTTTCTTGGTGCAGAAACTATCTCTCGTACCTTTTTTTTCTCAAACTGGTTTAGCACTACCTAATCAGGGTCAAGTAGGGTTTCCTCAGTTTTTTAGGCTCAATTTGAAATAGAAAACATGCATATAGACATTCATTTACAGTGACACTTTAGTTCTCACTTTTACCAATAATAGTAACTCTAGTATATCTCCTATCCCATTTCCTGGTATGATGATTTTGATGATTCCAAGTGTCCTCATTTTCTTCATCCATGGCATGACTTGCACAACTATCACCTCTTTCTTCCCCTGAGTTTGTGCTATCAAATTCAAGTGAGTTTCTATTTTGAGATTGATCTTTATTCACAAAAATAACTGGTTCACTAGCTACTTCTTCATTGTGTGCATTCTTTCCATCATCATCTTCAGAATCATTGTCAAGGTTGATATTTTCAAAATTCAAAGCTTTATCGTCACTATCATTAATGTAGTCTAATCCAGGGTACTTGTCATCATCAGAAGTCACATCTGAGCTCTCCATTATTTTTCTTTTCTCTAGCACATAGACCCTGTAAGCAGTTCTTTCCAATGAGTAACCAACACATATAGCTTCAAATACTTTTAAGTCAAATTTGATAATATATTATGAGTTGTTCTTTACCACAAAGCACTTACTTCCAAATACATGAAGATGTTTAACTCTAGGCTTCTTTCTAGACATGATTGAGTAAGGTGACTTGTCAATGCTTTTATTTACCAAGTATCTATTCTGAATATAACATATTGTTTTGACAATTCTTCATAAAATCTTGTTGGTAACTTGGCATCCTGCAACATTATTCTTGCAGCTTCAACTAGAGTTCTATTCTATCTTTCAACCACACCATTCTGTTGAGGTGTACTTGGAGCTGAGAAATCTTGAGTGATTTTCTTGTCTTTACAGAAGTCATTCAATATGAAATTTTGTATTCAATTTCATTATCACTTCTCAATATTTTCACTGAGTTGTGGTCTCCAGCCTGATTCTCAATCTTCTTTACGTGTTCAATGATAATGAGTGGAGTCTCATCTTTAGAATGCATCAATTCCACCCAATTATACCTTGAGTACTCATCCACCATCATCGGTGCATATATTTTCTTAGAAATGGACATGACATTTACATGACCAAACAAATCCATGTGGATAAGTTATAGAGGAGCATTGATAGAGTTAACAGTCTTAGTTTTGTGACTTGATCTTTTCATCTTTCCTTTCTGACAAGCATCACAGACTCCATCTTGAACAAAGTCCAATGCATGCATAAGGAATTGTTCTATTTCCAAACTTTACCTTCAACAAACGTAGATTTTTTTTTCTCTCTTCTTACTAGAGTGTTCATTGCCTTGAAGTTTAAGAGTTTTTTGTGCCACAACTAACATTGTTCACTTAATTCTTGGTGTAGAAGTAACACACCTTATCCTTGTTTCCCGAGTTCATGTATGCAACAAACAGGCTTCCTTTCATTACTCCTTTGAGAGCAATTTCACCAGTCTTTCTATTTATGATTGAGCAATCTTCTCTGTCAAAGTTCACTTTAAAACCTCTATATGTGAATTGAATGACACTTATAAGATTAACTTCAAGTTCTCCAACCAGTGCTACATTTTGAATGACAACATTACCACAAATCAAATTTCCATATCCTATTGTGAATCCTTTGGCGTTGTCTCCAAAGGTCACCAAAAGGCCAGTCATCTCCTTAAATTGTGATATCAAGGCACTATCACTTGTCATGTGTCTAAAACAACCACTATCAATGATCCACGTGACTTTATTCTTCTTGTCCTGCACACAATGAGTTTTAACTATTTTTAGCTACCCAAACAGTGTTGGGCATATTCTTCTTCTTTGTAGAGTTAGCAGGATGTTATTAACTAACAATCAACTAGGTTAACTTGTAGAAGGGGGGTTGAATACAAATTAAAAATTTTAAGTAAACTTATGCATGGGAAAGGAAAGATGAACACAAATGTTAATAATTTAGGGTGGGTTGTTTTTGACTTCCCACCTGAGGTTTTATTTCGAAGAAATAATCTGTTACAATTATAAATTTATTTTCAAAGCTGTGATTTTCAGTATTTCACTCAGAGGAGGATATCTCTCTTAAGCTCGGTGAAAATGAAGAACCTATGTCTTAAGTGAAACACTGCTGCTACTTGGTTTATATACACCAAGTTACAAATCTTGCTAAACTAAGAATATTGCAGTCTTCAAGGTCCATCAAGGTTGCTTCTTCATTCTCTTTCCCGTGACACTTGACAAATGAGGATAGATATTATCTTGATATACATCCTTGAATATCTCTCCAAATTTCCATGCACGAAAATGGAATGTTTCTTCTTCTTTTGAATCCAAGATCACATGCAACATTTATCTTGGCCACTCATCTTCTTTTTCGAGATACCTATTAGCCCATGTGTTATGACAGTCCTAGGTTTTGACCACTGTCACGTCACTATTAGTTTCTATTATCTGCATTAGCCATTGATAGCTTTTATCCATAGAACTCCTTAGCCATTGGATGTCATTCTGCTACAGCTTCCCCTTAACCATTGATATTCACTTGATTAGCAGTTGATAGCTGACGCATATAGTAGTTAATAGCTGGTGTATATAGCAGTTGATGCTTCTCTTCATTTAGTAGTCATAGGTTCACTTCACTTAATATAAATTACATGGCATCAAATATTTACACTTAGCCATCCTATTCTAGATTATCCATCGAGTCAACATGACTTTTGAATGAATAATTACAGTGTTATCTGTTTATTGAGATCTCAGACAAGATGTTACAATGACCACGTCATTTGATGGGCTACTCCTCCAATTGCTATCCCTTAGGTTGGTTAGCAATTAGAGGTTATATTTTGCCTTAAATTAATTATGCAAATGTAGTTTTATTTATTATCAAAATTTAGGCTTGATTCCTAACACAGGAGTAGAGCTTGAATTATCAAAAGAAACATTTTTCTTAGGTTGATTAGCATTCATATTCTTGACCTCGGATTAAAGGTTGATTTCATTTAGATCTTTTCTAAATTTATGACAGCTAGTCATGACCTTAATGTTGCAGGGAATGCAATCAAAATTATCACAAAATGAATAAGGATCATCAATTTGTGCTTCATTGTATTGGCAAGCCATATACTTTGGCCCTCTAACAGTCTTTTTGCAAAGATGAGTTAGGTGATTTGTTGAACCACACTTTTGACATTATTTTCTAGGGGCATCTGCAACATAAGCATAATTGTTGCTTTGGTCAACTATAATATTTCCATTCCTGTTTATTTTCTTCCTTGTGCTTTCACTCCTTACTTCAGTTTCAGGAGTCTTAGGGACATGGCTAGTCTCTCACTTCTTTTTACTTTTAGTGTTGATAGTAGAATCAATATTTTTCCTACTTTCATCCTCATCTACAATTATTTTTTTAATGATGAGCTCTTCTTCACTAAAGTTTACCTCACAGGGTTTGAACAAAGGTGCACTCACTTTTTGTAGCACCTTAGGAACTTTCTTGTTCAAACTTTCTTTGCCTTTATCAGTTTAATTTTTCTTTACTGGCGGATTAGCCTCATAGTCTAGTCCAATTGCCCCATTGCTGATACCATTAAGATTTTGATGATCACACTGTTAGCAAGCTTACAGTTTATGCTGCTATTATATGAGCAAGCTGATTATAATCAATTCATATGTTACTAACATTGTTTTGCAGAAGTCAGGTTTTTTGTTAGACTTAGTCTGTCAGCGAGCTAACATTGTTTTTGACAGGTCTATTAGCTAGCTGTCAGTTACCTCCTGAAAGTTATTTGGATAATCATATCTTGCGGATTTAAAGGAGAAGACATAGAAATGTTTTATGTGAGGACTCTAGTATATACTTATCATGTTTAAATATATTAGAGCTCATCAGATATTCAAAATCTTTAATCAAAACGATTTCCTATTTTCTAATAAGTTATTTTTTAAACATTTTTACTCAAAAAACTTTCTTACAGATTGGTATGAATTTAAACTAAAGATAGACTTTCCTAAATGGTTTTAAATCTATCTTATCTTTAGTTTAAATGTGTTTTGGATTATCTTAACATTAGAATTAAAACAAATTAACCATGAGACTTGGTCAAGATCGGAAGTTGTGTTGATTATTCGAAAGTTGACTTAATTTTATAAATACACTTGGGTATACTTGTTTTAAAGGTTTATCCACGAAGTGTACACTATACCATTTGAGAAAATACAACTTTTCGTTCTTTGAATATTCATATCTTGAGCTCTGGCAGATACACGTGTATCTATATTCATAGAGTTTATAGTTTTGGTTGTAATTTTCATTTAAACTTGTATTGTTCAAGGTGTAAACATATGTTGCTGAGTAGTAAAGCTTGGATAACAAGGGTTTAGGGGGTTCGATTGTTAGAGAAGGCTATAAGGAGTTGGTATAGGGTTTAGAGGGCAATTTAATCAAGGGAACAAGTCTTATCAGCATGTTGCTATCAGGAAAAAGGAATAAAGGGAGATATATTATTGAATCTTGTAATCGTATCATTCCCGTGATTAATAATATATTCTCTTACCAAGTTGGTAAGGGATCAGGACATAGGCCATTAAACCATTAGACATTAATATTCGGTAACATTCTAAAATTGGTATTAGTTAGCCTAGACACCTATTCACCCCCCTAGGTATTGAATTTGGTATCTGAGCTTTGGTATACTAACATTTTTGTAACAGGAAAACTATCGATCAAGTGGCTGACTTATTTCTTGGAAAGGCTAAATTGAGGACTCCTATTCTCACTGGAGCTGACAACTAAAACTGGTGAAAAATTCAAATGGAAACTCACTTATCTAGAGATCCACTTATTTAAAGGGTTGTTCAGAAAGTACCTTATGAGTTCAAAGATGATAAAGGAAAGGTCAAAGATGTTGATGCACTCACTCCCGATGAGCTGTTAAAGATTGGTTACAATGGAAAAGCAAGGATCATGCTTATTATGGGTCTTAATCAATCTGAATATGATAAAGTTTCTTCTCTCAAGACTGCAAAAGAAATTTGGGATGCTCTTGAAACATATCATGAAGGATCCAAGACATTAAGAAAGGTGAAATTTAGTGCTCTTATGAATGATTTTGGAAACTTCAAGCTTGAAGATGGTGAGAATATCAAGGAAGCTCAAGAAAGATTCCAGAATACAATTAATGGTCTATAGAGATTGGGAAAGAAGATTTCACTAGAGGAGATCAACATGAAAGTACTTATCTCGGTTTCATATATTTATCAAGCCAAGACTACATCTTTGGAATCTGCTATAAATGATGATACAATGGATCATCTTACTATCTTTGCTGAGCTGGGACAATTTGAGACAAGAATTGAAGCTAGAAAATCTGAACATGTCATGCTACCAACCAAGAAAATCAAGAATCTAGCTTTACACTCTTCTATTAGCAAGTTAGAATCATATGAGGATTCAGGATCAAATGAAGAAATGACTCTCGTGTCCAAGAAAATCAAGAAGTTGATTGAAAAGAATAATAGAATAAAGAGAGACAAAGGATAAGCTTTTGGTGCAAAGAAAGATTCAAAGGAAGACACATGTTATGAAAGTGGCAAGAAATGGCACTTCAAAAGATATTGTTACAAGCTGAAAAACAAATCAAATCAGCCTAAGCGGCAAGATAATTTTATAGACAAGAGGAAATCTAAGGCACTTCTAACTTGGAGTGATGATGAAGATTCAGATTCTGATGAGTCAAGTGAAGAGATGGTTAACTTATCTCTTGTTAGACTTAAAAAATCATGTGAAACTGATTACAATGGCTCAGACTCAAGTAGTGAGGTAAATTCTATTAGTTTTATAATACATAATGATAATTTTTCTTTAGATGAACTAACCTTGCAGGATAAAAATAGTCAATCAATGATTGAGCTTATGAATATAAAGATTAAGAAATATGAGCTAGAACAGGAGAATGTTCATCTTCGAAAAGTTATCTCAGATTTAATGAATTTCAAATTAAGTGTTAGAATGATAGCAAATTTCAGGAAACAAATTTTACAACTTGAAGGGAATAACAAACAAATTCTGATACGAAATGACACGCTTACTAAAGAACTCAGCTCACTGAGAATGGATGTTAAAGCTCGAAATGCCTGCTTGGAGGAATTCAAATTAAGCAAATCAGAAAGCCTAATTGAAATATCCAAACAAACTAAGAAGATCAATGAACTGGAAGATGAAATCAAGAATCTTCATAAAGTAATTATAAAGTTTGTTCAAGGAGAAGAAGTACCAAATCCATGATAAAACAACCTCAATTTTCATTCGACAAAGGTAGTCTTAGAATGGTTTCTACATTAAAGGATCAATCTCTAAAGTATAAAGGCAAAAATGGCATTCCCTATGATTATGCTATGCCCTAGAAATTTAGCAACATATGTGGAAAGAAATGTCGTCAAGCTAAGAACTGTATAGTTAAACGAGCAGTGTTAGCAAGCTGGAACAGATGGACAGCTCATAGGCAACAAACTATTAAGCCAAGATAGCAAGCTGACAGAATAGGCTGAACAAAGAATCAGGCTCTCTAAGTGGTCCAAATATGGATCAAGAAATCTAATTTGAATGTTTTACATTTTCTATCTACTGACCATGCAGGACCCAAACAAATATGGGTACCAAAATGTTCAGTTGTTTTTATTTATTTTATAGGTTTTTCTCGAGCCCAAATTAAATTCAAATTAATGGATTTTGTACAGTGGTGCAACAAGGCACATGAGTGGAGACAAATCCCAGTTTCTTAGTCGAAAGATGAAGAAGGGTGGCAGCGTCATAACTGGTAATAACAAGACTCTTCATATTTATGGAAAAGAAAAGATTGATAAAAATATTGTGTCTTTGAATAAAGCCTAATATGTTAAAGTTCTAACTGATAATCTGCTTAGTATAAGTCAATTGTTTGATGATGGTAATAAAGTAGATTTTGGTTAGCGTGATTGTATTATGCTTGTTGGTTTTAAACATTCCTCTAGTTGCTAGAAAGGAATGATATATATATTGTCACATCCCCAACTTAAACAGCAAAATAAATATAGCTATTACATCATTTTAATGAAGAATACACAACCAAATCCAAGATCTTACAGTTCAGGGTTTGGAACAGCCCAACACTACCAACTATTACATCTGATTACAAATACCGAGTCCTCACACAGCTATTATTACTTATTCTACCTGAGCTCGAACATAAGCATCAGCATCACAGGTCTTACGGGCAGTCTGCTTGAATCTAACCATAGCTGCTAGCTGTAATATCAGGGTAAAGCAAGGAGTGAGCCAAATGCTCAACAAGTGCTAACAGTACGACACAAAACATAAATTGAGATATACTTTTAAGAATGACAATGGAAATACATAACTAATGATAACGAGAGATAAAACTATGTGAGATGGCATCATTTTGCTTGCATCAAAACAATTTTAAAATCATGTCTTAATCAAAATCATTTTATGACGCTACGGATTACAGCCGGTGATCAGCCGTGAAATAATCCTGAACCTCGCTGGGTTCTAAAACATTAACGGGAATCCCTAGGCAACTTTTAAGCCTAATATAAGTGTGGAAATGACTCGCGTCTCAGTCCAGATCCACTATTCAAGAAAACATTTATCCCCCTTTGGGACTGAAAACCCACATTTTATTTATTTTAAAAGCTGATGCCGAATTGTAACAAAATCTCTTTTAACAGTAAATATTTTTATTAAGGGATTATAGATTAAATCGAAACATGGGAAATATGGTACTAAATCTCAGGGCCATGATTCACAAAACTTTACTCTATTAGGGTAACCAAAAGGTTTTCATATGTCAGAACTTGGACAGGAAAATATGGTGAGACTAATGGTTAATATGAAGGGGTAATGCCAAACTGGGCTCAAAGCAATGGTTTCTCGTCAAGGTACAGGTGTTGGATCATTAAGAAGATAAGCTTCACGAATACTATGGGTGTTAAGGTAATGATCTCTAGCTCAGGATGTATATATATATCAGAATTGTCAAGCTTTAGGATAGGAAAGAGGGTATCAATCAATGAGGAATCATGTTGGTAAGTTTCTGACTATCAGAGTTCAAGGTAAGGTTCTATAGGGGTTCAAGTATCAGGATGAGATATCAATACTTAGGAATCATCAGCATGTTAATGAAGAGGATCAATCAAGTAATATAACAACTCTTTATTTTATCATGGCATTTAACTATCATGAAAAGACTTTTGAACTACTTGCAATACATACTCGAGGGTTCATGGCATTTCTATATAATTCAAAGATAAGCGAGAGATACGCTTGATTTAAACATATCAAAATGACTCAGGATGATTGCATCGATATATATGAACTGTTTATAGTAAATATGAAGGTCAAGTTGAATCACTTGCCTTGAGATAGGCTGGTCTGGTCTGAATGGTAGGAGCAACTGGAGCTTCACTTGACTTTTATGGCAAGTTTTTCCTCATCTCGAGATCCTACATAAATAATAATAATCCTCATTATAATATATTCTTACCATCTTAACCTATTTACAACCCGAAATTAAACATGGATGGCACTTAGGCCTATATGCACCTAATTTATATCCACCTTTATATTTCAAATGTACACACATAGCCACATAATCACATATCGTATATTAATATGAAATAACACCATATATACCATAATGCAACACTAGGCTTGGCTGATCTCGACTCACCTCTTAAGTCACTTGGTCGCTAAACTAGACAAAGTCTTCAAATTTTGGCTCCCTAACTCGATGTGCCTTTCCTAAATTATCCAAAACCTATTGACCCTCACTTGTGCCTTTTGCTCTACTGACCTTATACTATCTTACAACTATGGTGGTCGACCTAATACTCGCTTCTAAGTGTTCTAAAACTATGTGATAAGTGATAGTGCTCACTGGTGTAAATTTCAGAATGACAACTATAGTTTCTTGAGTGCATTAGGCACTCTTAAACTACAAGTTTTCCTTCAAAACTTTTACACAAGACTCTCCTGACCTAAGGGCATCTCACAAGCTTGATGTGGCTCAAGGGCCTGACTTGGGCCTTCTTGGGCCTAAGCTAAAAGTCCAAGGTTCCCCTGCTTTTCTGGGCAGAAAACGCCCTGACTTGAATTAACTTGTGACACATGGTTCTAACTCATATCATGTGAACTATGGTTGGAAAAACTTCTCTGACACTCCCTCTAACTAAGGCCCAATTGGGCCTAATGAGGTCCTACCCATGACATGGTCAAATCTCCCTATTTCTAAGTTGCAACAAAACTGTCCCCTGCTGGACAGATTTTGTTATTCTACTTGTGCACCTAACCAAATGACATGCAAACCTCCAACCAACTCCTAAAACCTTTTGTATACTCCCAATACTAACTTCTGGTGGCTTGGGCCTCAAAGTGCACATCAATGACATGGTCAAAACTCACTCTAAACCTCAGGGTACTAAACTAATTTTCTGCAGAAACTATAACTCTCATTTTCCAAGGTTTTGACTTGACAAACTCAACTAACAACAACTCAATACTTAAACCAAGACTTATACATGGTAATCTACTGAACTAACTCCCTTATTCTCAAAATAACCTTGGGTGAGATCATCCATGCCGAAAAACAACAACATGCAACTAAATATATAACATGCAACTCATGGAAAGCATATAACAAGATTTCGGCTAGGCATAAAGTTTTAAATGCTTGCAAAATTGACTTGCACCTAATACTCATCCTTAATAATCATAAAATATAACTTCTTTTAAGTATTAATAAGAAATTTATCATGGAAACAATCTATTTAAGCACACCTATTTCGCATTTGTAGATTTTTAAACATAACAACATGATTTCGAAAAGAATAGCATGCAAAACATGGTTGATCATCATTTTAATGTCTTAAAACTAGCATGCATGGCTAAACATAAATATATAATGAAATTTCAGTAGCATGCAAAGGATTTTAAAGCATGATATCTCCATAAAATACTTAGTTAGCACATATACATAATATATCTCATAGAGAGCTCTTGAATTCACAAGAATCAAGAGTTTCTCTTTGGAGATCACATAAGAACTACACATGCATCCATGGAACTTCAACTTCCAAGTCTCAAAACACTTGGAAAGGATATAAGATGAATTTAGGTAAAAGATTTACACTTGGGAAGATGAAGAATGAATTGAAAAAAGGAAGGGGGGGTGGGGATTTGGCCTTCGGCTGAGAGCAAGGTGGGAGGGGGAAAAGAGAGAAAATTTGTGGTGTGTTGGAGTGTGGAATGAGTGGAATGATTTCTCCCACTTTGATTTTTTTGTTTTATGCTTTTTGGTTGACAAATAATGAGTGGAAGTGAGAACTTACAAAAATATCCTTTAGCTAAAGTTAGGTCATTTTGCATGCAAGGCTAATGTAGTAATTTGGTAATAATCAAATGAGTTAGTGGGGTTGGAAAAGTCTTATTTGCCCTTTGAGAGAATAGAAGGGTGATTTGCATGAATGGTCTCTTATGTAATTTGATAAATATGACAACTAAAATTTATAATGATTTATTTTTATAAAATAAAATACAAGTTCAAAAATTATAAAATTTATACCATAAAATAACTTGATTTTTAGAGACTTTATAAAATCATTTTCAAAATTTGTGAACAAAATACCTTTTAAAAGAAAATTTTTCCAAAGCTTAGAATATTCCTTATAAATCAAAAATAAAGAAATTAAATAAACTCTTGCTTTGAAAAATCATATACTACACAAAGCAAATTTATAATGCAGAAATTTTCACTCACACTAGCGTACAATCATTGAATATATTTTCATTTGACTTTAATATTATACCAAATCCACAAATAATATTACATAAAATGCCGGTCGTAACATATATTAGAATTTGAAGAACGGGAACAAGCATGTTATCTAGCAGCAGTTGATACAAGTTCAGAAATTTGGCATAGAAGGCTTGGACATACACACATGGAACTACTTAGCGAGCTGTCAATAAAATAGCTAGTTCGAGGATTGTCAAAATTGAAGTATGCTAAGATGAAAACTTGTATTTCTTGTCAACTAGGAAAACAAATTAGAATATCATATAAAGTCAAGAAAATGGTAACAACTTCTAATCCTAGATGCTCACAACATACCAGTACTGAGTATTGAAGTCAACATCAGTGATATATATATCAATACCAATTTTTGATATTAACAGCAAATTAAATATCAACATCAATCATAAATTGTATCAAAACTGTATCACACAGTTTATCCAAAATAAAAATACTTGATAAATCATTTCTTTTATGATTATCAAAACTGATATAGCAATTTAGATATCAACATCAATTTAGATTGGAATCCTCGAATGACGGTATGTTGTCGCCGGTGATCAGCCGCGGAGCAACACCGGTATGTCAAAGCATAGCGAACTAAACAAAGGTGCACCCAAGGCACACATTGGCCTAGTATGGTATTATAATCAAATATAATAAATAGCTCATACTGGACCGCCGTCATGGCCTCTTACGCAAGCATCCAATCTTAAGACCTTTTATGGAAAGGGGTCATAATAATCGACACCCTTATAAATTTTATTCCCCGTTCACTTGGGTAGGAATACTCACAAAAAATCATGTTTTTCAAAGTATAAAATATTTATAGATCCAACATTTGGATAAGTAAAAACACTTAACTATTCTGAATATAGAATAGTAGAAGAGTACTTGCATAATAAGAATTTAATTCATCGATATGTAAAACATTTATCTGTTCTGAACTTAGAATAAAGGAGAATATTTGCATAATCATAATTAAGCAGTTGGATATGTAAAACATTGAACTATTCTCGAATTAGAATAGTATAGAAAAACTTGTCTTTATTTTTTAACAATTAAGCACACTCGCGATAACACAGTATTTCATTCTAACATCTCATGGCATCACCAGCTCTTATTCAAATAATCCTTTAATTTGTGGCATCCGCGATTGCTAGAAGCCTGATATGCATTACTTTTCAATGTTACTCTAGATCTCATTGTCCGGTCTTGATCGCCTTGAACAACTCGTATCTATAATTAAAAGATATCACTTTAATCGTTTACACAAAAATTATCCAACGAGCTACGCATCAAAATGCTATCGTCTACCCATACGATAGCTCACATATAATTACAACAATTGAACACAAGAATTCTGACCCACATATATACATACTTCATATCGCACGTAATTCACATAGCACATAAGCCCATAAGTCATGTATCACATAACTCGGTTCATTAAACTGAAATCGAGTCGAAATATGACTTTTAGTCAATACGCGACTCAGAAACATTTACAAAATAATTGACCCTTCCGTACAAAAGGATTTATATCTCTAAAGTATTTTTAATAGACGCGGAATAATTTTCTGAATCTAGACGCGTTCGTTTCGTGTTAAACGGACAAATGGTCTATTTATTATGAATAATATAAGAATAATTGAATTAATAATAATAATAAATGATTATTCAATACCTTTGTATTTTTTTAAAAGCTCAAAAATAATTTTTAAAATATTATTTGGCTTAATTATGAAGAATTACACTTCATTTAACTATTTATAGATAAAGTTACTTATTTAAATGAATCATTTAATTAATTAAATAATTAATAATTAATCAAAATAAATTATAAAATAATTCAAATAAATTATGATTTTTGAAAATAATAAAAGAAAATAATTTTCTAGAATTTAATTAATTCAGTTAATTATTTAAGTTGTTAGACCCTTAATCAACTGTAGAGGGGGGGTGAATATAATTAATATAATCAACTCGACAAAGCTTTAGCAGAATCAACAGTTTTTATATTAATCTTATAAAAGCTTATTACACAAGTATTCTCTCGAAAGTATGAATAAATATCCTTGAGAGCTGTTAGGTTATGCGAAAGATATAACAATATCGCAATGCTTATAGCATGAACCTAATATGTGCTTTATATAGAGCACAACTACCAATGTATAAGAAATCCTATTCTATTAATAACAAGGAAACCTATACTATTGCTTCTAAGATAAAGTCCTTCACCGCCTTAAAATTCCTGTTTCTTTTTCCTCCTCGAAGATCAACTGATGTGATAAATACTGATTTTATTATCCGTTGAAATCATCATCCGTTGATATGCTATCATCCGTTGATATTTCATCATCCGTTGATGTTGTCATCAGCATCCGGTGATGTATAAGTTCTGAAATGAACTTCTGATAGTTTCCGTTTGATATCATCAATTGCTTCTAACAATCTCCCCCTACTTGTTCATTATGGAATTATGGACAAGTTCCAATTGATGATGTCAAAACTATCTAAATGCAAGAATCAAGTATGTATATTCAATCTTGCTTCAGTGAATATCATACTTTAACTCTTCATCTTGAACAGCTTCTTTAACTTGAGCAATGTCAGAGGTTAACGTTACTTTCTCAGCTCAGAATGCTTCCAGAAATCTTCCTTCTTTGACTAGCTTGAATGACTTCTACTTCAAGTAAATTTTCTTCAGTATCAAGAGCTTGAACTAATGTATAGAATAAATCTATCAGAGTTTAAGATTTAAATTCCTCACATATTGACTGCAGCTTTGGATTTAGTCTTTAAAATCCTTGACTTTTCTTCTATCTTCTCCTTTCCTTTAAGCTTCATGTCAGCGGTTCCAATAGCTTGTGATCTTAGAGATCTTTCGCAGCTTTGGATTTAGTCTTTAAAATCCTTGACTTTTCTTCTATCTTCCCCTTTCCTTCAAGCTTCATGTCAGCGGTTCCAATAGCTTGTGATCTTAGAGATCTTTCATCTTCTGCCTGATTGATTTCCCTTATAACTATACCTCTGGTTGGTCTGTTAGAAGGATCATCTTCATAAAGTACTTGAGAAATAACAGTAATATCAGAATTTGTTGTCTTCATAGAATTTTTAAAGGCTTCCTCCATTTGCCTTAGTTGTTCAAGATCAACTCCAGGATTTTCTATTAGGAATATGTTATGAACTTGATGATAAGTCATACAAAACACCTTAGTAGATTTAACTTAGTGAATTTTGTAGCACTCGACGGATGATCAAATATAGTCCTAACAGATGATTCAATATAGTCCCGATGGATGATGATTTGACATCCATCGAGGAGTAGCTTATGTAATAATAAGTATTGTAGCACATTTATGCAAACAACTTTGTGTAGATTCTGTAGTAGCATAGGAGTCATGTTGACTACTAGTAGATATGCAGAATAGGTTGATTAATTATAAATATGAGATATCTTGTAATTCTGCATAAATAAAATGGAGTTAAGTGTCAAATAGCTACCCGTCGGATGATCCACAAAGCTACCCGACGGATGATCAACAAAGCTACCCGACGGATAAAAAGCATGTACCTGACGAATGATCAATTCAAATATTTGTTGATAGTGACAACACAGTCATATGCGTTGGGTGTTTGCAAAAGGAATGTGGTAACCTATTTAGCAGGAAATTGAGAACAAAGAAGCATTACCATTTCCATGCTATTATGAAGATATTTAAAGATGCGGGAATAGAGTAATGAAGCAGCATGGAGTTAGACTTGATAGGTTTTGTTTTATTATCCTATCTTATTACCATGTAAACTTGGTGATATATAAACCAAGTGTAGCTAGTAGAACAAATAACTAAGAAAACACATTTAGAAGAGAAATAGAAAAAGCTGTACTTGTCAAGAATTTCTCTGTAGTTTGTTTGTTCAACTTGTAAAGCAGCTGTGAGCCAATTTGAGCTTCACAGAGTTCTCAAATCGATATATATATATATATCTGTTGGATACATTCAAATCCACCAGAAAGTTTTAAAGACTTGTGTTTTTATTACTTTGTGTTTGATTTACTTAACTCTTTATTCTGCACTTTGCAAACCAAAACACTTATATACATATTGGGTTAGAACATTTTTATTAATCTAAAAACAAAATCCAGAATTATATTCAACCCCCCTTCTGTAATTCTTGTTGTATTGTTAGGGAATAACATTTTCCTTTGCAAATATTATTTTACTTACCTCAGAATCAAATAATTGAATCTTTGGATCCTTGTAGAACAGAGTTGTCTTTCTTCCTTTAACTTTCAGAGTTTGAAGATATTGGCTTGCTTCAGCACCAACTTCTTTCTCCACAATACCTTGGTCTTCATCAGCAACATGTGAGACTTGTGAAGATTGTTATATTTTAGTAGTCACAATCAATTCTTCAACTCTTTTTTCATTCATCTTGCTTCCTCTTTTACTCTCCTTTTGTTCCCCCTTATTACCTCCATCAAAATTTTCATCATCAGTACCTATCAATAATAGTTGTTTGCATTTAGATTTATCAATTTTCTCCCCCTTTTTGGCATCATCACCAAGCAGTAGAGATATAATCAGCTCCATTGAATTCTGTACTTCGGTAAGTTGATTAGACATTTGAGCTTGATGAGCTTCCAATCTAGATTGACTGACTTCGATTGAAGTTTGTCTGGTAACTATTGGTGAAATTTGTTTCTAAATTTCCAGATGAGTAATCAGCTTTAAAGCAATCAATGATTTTTTAATCTGATTGATCTAAGTAATAGTTGCTTCATGAGCTGTGTGTAAGGATTTGACAACCAAAGTTTATGCTTTCAGATGATTCAGTACATCAGGATTTGTAATCTTCTGTTAAGTTGTTTCTAGATGTTCAACTGCACGTGTAATGGAAATTGGATATGTATTATCTTTCCAATAAGCATTCCAGAGATTATTAGAATAATCCTGCATCTTCTTAGTATCTAACTCTTTCATTTTCTGTTGTCTCACATGCATAGAAATATCTTCAGGAAAGAAAAGATCATCATCAAGATCTAACATAGCATTAGATACATGAGTTTCTTTACCATCATTAGATTCTTCAAAAGTAGCAGGATCTTGCACTAATTTCTGAACTTTATCGTCAGCTTCAGCATGCAAAATAAAATGAGAAATTGATCCAGTGGCTTCAGAAGCTTCAACACCTTCAGCAGTTATGTCCACATCTTCAAGTATTGTAGATAAATGAATTGGAGCTTCGATATGATCTTCCAGGAGCTCAGGTCCTGTAGAATGTTATGGTGATTCTGAAATGGATGAATCTTTATGAATGGACTGTTGTGCTACTATATCTTCAGCAACAACAGGAATTTCTTCAGGTGATGAAAAAGAAGAATGAATGGACTATTTTTCAACAAAAAAAGGGATTATCTCATGTGGTGGAATAGTAGAATGTATGGACTACAAGAAAGTATCAGTTTTTAGACTTGCAGGGAGATTAATAGCCTTTGATACATCAGAGTTTTCCTGAGATTCAACAGACTGTTGTTCAACATCTGTTCCTTTAGTACTCTGAGCATCTGCAATCATATAGCAAATAAAACTTAACCTCTCTATTCTTTTAAAGTAGTCTCTCTACTCCTCACACCATACATCTCATGACTTTTAATAGTCAAAGCTTCCTCACAAGGATTACTAAATCTTATCTCTCATCTACCTCTCCTTTTTCCAGGAAGGATCCTGCATCTCTTAATTTCTGTTTTTCTCTCAATATTTTTACACATCTCACAAAAAAAGGCTCAGAAAGATTGTCCTACAGAAATAAGAGGTGGCTAAAGAAGGGTGATCTGTGATCATACAACTAGAGGTAGTCCTTAACTAAGGTCTAGATGTAATCATATTAACATGATTTATATCATGAAAAGCATACTATAAATGCTGAAAGAACTAAATCAGTATATAAAATAAATGCCAATAAAGTAACACCAATATTTATACCTTGTGAATTCACAATTGGGCTCATAGTAGATACTGTGGTTATGACAGTTGTTGTTCATCAATAATGAGAACCTCCATTTGAATTGGAGAGGATTTGATCAAGTTACTGTCATGTACCATGATCTCAAACCTTTGTTCTTCTTGTAAAGAACTAACACTTGAATGTGTTTAATGAAAGCTACCACAGAGTCTTCAATAAACACTGATGAAACCTCTGTGTCTCTGCTAGTATCATCAAGATCTACCTCAGCAAGTAGTCTCTAACCAACTTAATGTTGTTTCTGAGTGGTGAACATAATTCAAGAATTATGACACTTGATTTTTGGCAACATTTGAGAAAAGAATTCAAGTGTTTTAGTTGTAAACAGAAATTTAAGATATAAGATATATGAAATTTGAGATTAAGTGTGGACAACTCTCTTGATCAGAAAAAGAAAGTTTCAAAAGAGTTTGAATTGTAAGCAACACTCAAAGATTATAATTCTGAATGATCAAGAATTAAATCTTCTTTGAATTTTCTTCTTTAACAATGGTTACTTCTTGTAGTGCTCAATCTGTACTGAAGTGTCACATAAACTCAAACACAGATTAGGTTATTCATATGCACCAAAAAAATATATCTGATATTTAGCATGCAGTACTGATTTGAACATTTAAAAACATTCAAGCACATATAAGAAAGTAAACAAATAATCACTTCAAAGGCAAAGAAGCTTAAAGATTTTCATTAATAATGAATAAGATGAATACAAAGAAGAAGCATAAAATAGTCCTAAAAAAAGCTAGAAATTATTCCTAGAAACTATCCTATCTTCAACTTCTTTAGAGCTTCTTGCTTCTTCATGGCTCGGCGGTGATAGATTCTACTCATTGTTCCTGCAAGAGAGATGATATTCTCTTGTAGTTCAAGAGCTTCTTGACGAGCACGTTTCGCCAGTTCAGCATGGAGTTCTTCTTTAAGAAGAACTTCTGTGGTAAAGAAATGTAGTTCCAACTGATCATCCCAAGAGAGATGATCATAGACTGAATTTGGAACTTCAATTGGGTGATAAACTTCACCACCGATACGAACCTTATGTCCATATGGATCAAAGTACATCTTTTCATCACTAGGATTAAAGATTGGTGGATAACATCCACCGCTGCGTGTGTAAAACTGGAATTGAGCCATTTTGATGAGCAAGATTGTAAATGAAATGATGAGAAAGTGGTGAGTTGAATATAAAGAAAGCAGTGAGAACATTTGAGAGTAGAGAGTTGTATTTATCGAAAAGAAAGTAGAAACTGAAGAGACTCTTTGATTGACTATGTAATAATTAGACATAATAAGCATACATGATTACGCGTATATAGGCAAGCAAAAAGTAATCTCTCTCTTCATATTCCTATTCCCAATGTAAATACTCAAGTATCAGCGGATACTTGCATCAGTAGCTAACCCATTTAAGCAATTAAAAGATATTCCACTCACTCAGTGATTAATTAAAAATATTGTTAACAATTTATTTCGAATAAATTCAAAATAATCAATGAAGTATAACAGTCAATCATGGTTTGACCATTATCAGTATCTTAATTACTAGTATCAGGATTTATCAACTACTGACATAAACTATTAGTCAAAATAAGTTTAACTAATAACAGAGTTTATAAGCATAATCAGTAGTTCAACATGCAATTATCACATAAGATCATTTAGCACAGTTTGAATGTTATCATGGCATCAAGCATTTAGCATAAGAATTAGTATCTAACAAGTACTGACAAATAATAAGATACCATGCTTCGATAATATCAGCAGACTTAATTATCATAGTTTGAGAACTGTCCTGAAATCATTCCCAATTCATTCACCAGTCTTGTAAATATAGCTTTACAGAGAGGCTTGGTGAATATATCTGCTATTTGCTGATTTATTAGAACAAAGACCCATTCCACTATACTAGCTTCCACATGTTCCCTTATGAAATGATATCTGATACTGATGTGCTTAGTCATTGAATGTTGCACTTGATTTCCTTTCATTGCAATAGCACTTTGATTATCACAATATATAGGAATAGAAGAATAGTCTAACCCATAATCCAGCAGCTGATTCTTCATCCATAGAATCTGAGCACAATAGCTTCCTGCAGTGATGTATTCTGCTTCTGCAGTTGAAGTGGAAATTGACTTTTGTTTCTTGCTGTACCAAGAAACCAATTTTCCTCCAAGAAATTGGCAGCTTCCAGAAGTGCTTTTCATGTCTAATTTGCATCCTGCAAAATCAGCATCTAAATATCCAATTAGCTTAAAATCTGAAACTCTCGGATACCATAATCCCAGATTCATGGTGCCTTTGAGATACTTGAGAATTCTTTTCACATCTAATATACAGTAAAACCTCTATAAATTAATATAGTTGGGACCGGAGAATTATATTAATTTAGAGAGGTATTAATTAATCGATAAATTAATAATTATTAATTTATAGAGAATTTTCGGTAGCAAACAAAATTAACTTTTGATTAAATTTTTATTCACATAAATTTAAATAAAATGAATTGTACAATTTATATTTTATACTTAATTCAATTAATTCAATGTATATGAATTTAGAAAGTCAATGTAATGTACAATATATTAGATTCAAAGTCCATGTGGTGTATAAGTTAAATTCATTGTATTTTACATAGAAAATATTCAATGTATATTAGGAAAATTCAAAGTACATGAATTAATTTAATTCATTGTATTTTACATAGAAAGTATTCAATGTATGTGTAGTCATAAAATATATTATATATACTGTATATACTAGATTGGGGGAAAAATTATACAAACAAAACAATGGCTTCTCATCTAAAAGGTGTCACAAAATCAACAATGACGGATGAAGCAAGATAAGCATTATGTGAATATAAAAGAGAAAATTCATCATGCACTCAAAAAGATCTCCAGTTGTGGCTCGAGAATAAGTTTCATCTAAAAGTTAGTCAAGGTACAATATCAAATACACTGAAAAGGTCAGCAGACTATCTTGCAGCTAATTACTTGGAGAAAAGAAAAGATATTAAGCGACATAAACCAGCAAAATATCCAGATATGGAGAAGGTTCTCTATGAATGGTTTCTCCAGTACCAAGATCGTGTTAATATGAAAGGAGAGCTAATTTTAGAAAAGGCAAAAGAGACCATGAAAATTTTATACCCTCAACAAGATCAGGAGCACACTTTTTCTCAAGGTTGGCTTGAGAAATTCAAGTTAAGACATGGTATTAAGTCATTTCGTCGCTTTGGAGAAAGTGGTTCTGTTGATGTACAGGACATGGAGAAGAAACTGGAGTCCATAAGGGAAAAAATAAACCAGTTCCCTATGAAAGATGTTTTTAACATGGACGAAACTGGTTTGTTTTACAGGTTACAAGCTGATCACTCTCTTGCTACGAAACAACTTGAAGGAAGAAAACAAGACAAAGAAAGGCTCACGGTTGTTATATGTTGCAATGAAGATGGCTCTGAAAAAATTCCTTTATGGATTATTGGAAAGTATGCAAAGCCACGGTGCTTCAAGAATGTTAACATGGACAGCTTGAATTGTCATTATCGTGCAAACAAAAGAGCTTGGATGACTAGTGTACTTTTTGATGAATACATTCGTTGGTTTGATAGCCAAATGCAAGGCAGAAGAATTTTGTTTGTGGTAGATAACTGTCCAGCACATCCAAAAAATATTGAAGGACTACAAAATGTTGAGTTGTACTTCTTGCCACCTAACATGACATCAAAAATCCAACCTTGTCATGCAGGAATTATAAGAGCTTTCAAGATGCACTATCGCAGGAGATTTTATCGTGGGTTACTAGAAGGTTATGAGTTGGGACAATCTGATCCAGGAAAGATTAATGTTTTGGATGCTATCAATTATGCAGTCGCGACGTGGACGACAAATGTAAAATAAGAGTCAATAGCAAGGTGCTTTCAACATTGCAAAATTCGTTCCATAGATGAAGTTTCGAGCAATTTAAATGAACATACAACTCCGGAAGAATACATTCATGAACTTGAGGTGATGATTAAGGATCTAGGTTATCGTAATAAAATGGATGTTAATAACTTCTTAGATTATCCGGGTGAAAATGAATCATGTTCCGAGGTCCAGAGTATAGAAGAGATTGCAAACACCATCCTTGAAAATAGTGTTGAAGATGATCTTGAAGACGATACAACACCGTTGGAGCCGGTTACACGTAAAGAAGCACTCAAGGCATCAAAAATGCTTAATAACTTTTTGATGCAACATGAAAGCACCACACCCGAGCTTTTGGATGCAATAAGGAAGATTAGGGATGAGCTTCATGTTGATTTTAATTATATGAAAAAGCAAACTATAATTGAATCATATTTTACAAAGATGTAATAGCTATATTTTTATGAATATAAGGGAATTATTAATTTATAGTTTTATTGGGACCATATTTTTATACAGGGTTTTCAAAAAAATTATTATCTTATTATCTTATCGAAATTGATCATTTTTTGAACTGGCCCAAGTCGGGACCGGACAAAATTATTAATTTAGAGAGATTATTAATTAATCGAGTATTAATTTACAGAGGTTTTACTGTATGAGGTTCTCTAGGGTCATCTTGGAACCTTGCATAGAGACAGGTAGCATCCATGATATCAGGTCTACTAGCAGTCAGATATAGGAGTGAGCCAATCATACCTCTGTAGTTAGTTATATCTAAAGAACCAGTATTTAAATCTAAGTTGGTTACAGTAGCCATAAGAGTTGATGCAGTTGAGCAGTCTTGTATTCCAAATCTTTTGAGTAAATTCCTGGTGTATTTGGATTGATTTATGAAGATTTCTTCATTAGTCTGTTTAACTTGTAACCCCAAAAGGTAACTCAATTCTCCCATCATACTCATTTGATACCTGGACTGCATTAGCTTTGCAAATCTCTCACAGAATTTATCATTAGTAGAAACAAAAATGATATCATCAACATATATTTATACTAACAACAAGTCCTTACCATGGTATTTATAAAATAGAGTTTTATCAATTGTACCTCTTATGAAACCACTCTCTAGAAGAAATAGAGCAAGTGTTTCATACCAGGCCCTTGGAGCTTGCTTCAATCCATAGAGTGCTTTATCCAGTAAGTAGACATGATCTGGATACTTTGGATTACTGAACCCTGGAGGCTGTTCAACATAAAATTCCTCTTCGAGTTCTCCATTCAAGAATGCACTCTTCACATCCATTTGGAACACCTTAAACTTCTTGTGAGCAGCATAGGCAAGAAAGATCCTTATTGCCTCTAACCTTGCAACTGGAGCAAATATCTCATCATAATCAATGCATTCTTGTTGTGAGTAACCCTTTGCAACCAATCTTGCTTTGTTCCTTGTAATAATGCCCTCACTGTTAGTTTTGTTTCTGAACACCCACTTTGTGCCAACTACAGATCTGTTATTTGGTCTTGGCATAAGAGTCCGGACTTTGTTCCTTTCAAACTCATTGAGTTCCCCTTGCATTGTTGTGACCCATTCAGCATCTTGTAGAGCTTCTTCAACCTTCTTAGGTTCAGTTTGAGATAGAAAAGAATGGTAGAGACATTCATTCAGAGTGGCTTTTCTTGTTCTTACACCACTGTCAGGGTTTCCAATGATTAAGTCAGGTGTGTGTGACTTAGACCATTTTCTTGCAGATGGAAGTTGACTCCTAGAAGAAGAACCTCCCCTTGATCCATGAATTCTCTATTATTCCCTTGAGTAGTACCATTATTGTCTCCTGATGCTCCCCCTGAATCAGTGTCCCCATTGTTATCAGTATTTGACTCATCAGAGTTTGAGGAAGATGAGTCTGATGATCTTTCTATTGATATTTCTTGAGTTGAATCACTTGTAGTAGCCTCTGGATCTGAATCATATTGCTCTCCCTCAATATATGCTTCTATGTCAGAAGAATTTCCACTATTCTGTGGAACCTCAGAGCTTCGAGTGATATCAGGATTTACTGAATCAGAATGGGGATTTAGAAGTTCAGCATAAGGTACTTCATTTTCAAATCTCAACTTGTCATGGCCATCTGCATCTTCTAGACATGTTATCTTCTTGTCATCAAAAGATACATGTATAGACTCCATGACTATTCTTGTTCTCAGATAAAAAACTCTGAAGGCTTTTGTAGATAATGGATATCCCACAAAGATTCCATTATCAGCTTTTAAGTCAAACTTGGTAAGCTGCTCCGAATGAGTTTTGAGAACAAAACACTTACAACCAAATATATGAAAGTATTTCAAATTTGGCTTCTTCCCTTTCACCATCTCAAATGGTGTATTTCCATGCTTGTTGATCAATGTTGCATTTTGTGTAAAGCAAGCAGTTTGCACAGCCTCAGCCCAGAAGTAGGTAGGCAATCTTGCTTCTTCTAGCATGGTTCATGTAGCTTCTATTAGAGTTCTATTCTTTCTTTCAACAACTCCATTTTGTTGTGGAGTTCCAGGAGCAGAAACTCTTGTTCTATCCCCTTGAGTTTACAGAACTCTTTCATAGAGCTATTCTTGAATTCAGTTCCATTATCAATTCTGATGATCTTCACTTTGTATGTTGACCCTTTTTTTCAGCTCCCTCACATGATCAAGAAGAATGGATGGAGTTGAAGGGTTTTTAGCACATAAACGCAACGAAAACGTAAATTTAAATCTTAAAAAAAACCGAAACCCTCCGCAGGATCCATGCGAAAAATAATATTTAATTCGTAGTTCAGTATGTTTACCTTAAGAAGCTTTACATTAATGGAAAGATGGAGGTCTTTAATATCGATCCAAGAACGATGAACGGAAATCCCTAGCAGCTGCTCCTCAAGTGTGAAGCACTCTACCAGTATCCACCAAGAGTACAATGTGATGGAGGAGGAAGAGGTTGAGAGAATTAGTTGTCTCCCTCTTGTTCTACTTTAGAATTAGGGTTAATTATTTGGGGTTGAGGCAAATAGGGTTTATAATAGTATATTTATAGGCAAAATTTTCAGCTGAAAATTTTCCATAAAATAATATTATTATTAACCCTTTAATTGATTATTCTTATTAACCAATTAACTAATAATTAAAACACCTTTTAATCATTAATCCATTTTCTAAACACTTTAGAAAAATAATTCTCTCACTTAATTTAATTTCCAAAATTAAATTCTTAATTAATAATATTAAGAATTAATTAAATCTCATTTAATCAATTATTAAATCTGCTAATTAATTATTTATTTCATAAATAAATAATTACCAGCCATTATTAATTAATTCCTCCACCATTAAATCATTCTCTTTTATGGTGTGACCCTGTAGGTTCAATATTAAGCCGGTAGTAGAAATAAATAATAATAAAACTATTTTATCATTATTTATATAAATTCTCTAATTCATTAAGTATGTTTAATTGATAAATTAATCATATTTATTCTACATCGTGAGGGATACTTCAAAGCATATCGCGACTATCCGGATAATACGAATTCACTGCCTAGAATACCAAGAACATATTCAGTGAGAAGTTACCGTACAATCAATTCCTTCAACCCTGCAATGTCACGATTAAATACAAGGCATGGAACTTGTGTCAAGCCTATCTTATTTAATCATTTGCTTTCCCATTCACTATGCTTAGTTCTATTTAATGTAAATTAGAAACTCTATTCTAATTTCATTCACTCTGGCCAGAGATTCCTTAACTAGCATAAGTGGATCAGCATTGAACATTCTCTTCCTTCACTGGAAGGGGTAGATCCTTTATTGATCATACACTATCTTCATGTACAAATTCCTATACCCAGTAGAGCCCTTATAATTGTCCCTGGAGACTAAGAACTAAACTAAAGCATAGTTCAGTGTACACAAGATGACTATGATGACCTCAAGTCTAAGGATACTTATACAACTATCACTATATGAACAACTGCTGACATGTGAGTGAACTCCATCAGTTGTTCAGCTGTGTGAGTCATGTTCAGTGAACTTATTCTATAATCAGCACCTACATACTAGCTATAGTGTCACCACACAAATGTCAATGAGAACAGACATCCTTCATAATGAAGCAAGCATAGTATGTACCGATCTTTGCGGATTACTAATTACCAGTTAGTAATCCTACAACCAGGAAATATTTAAGTTTAGAGTTATAATCTTTTAGGTCTCATTATTATGATCTCATCATAATCCATAAAAAACTTTACTCTAAACTATGGTATATCTTATTTAAACACTTAAATAGATAAAGCCCGCAATAAAACCAAAACAAGTCTTTTATTAATATCAATGAAATCAAAACAGATTACATAAAAGTTATTCCTAAATCATCATACATGATTGGACTTAGGACACATCTCTTTCAATCTCCCACTTGTACTAAAGCCAATCACTCTGGTATCTAATACCCATCTTGTCTTTATGACGATCAAAGTGACTTTGAGAAAGTGGCTTTGTGAGTGGGTCTGCTACGTTGTTATGTGTGTCAACTCTCTTGACATCTCCTCTTTCAATACAATACAAGAAATGTTACCGCGCTCCCACTAACCTTTTTGTAGACACATGGTTCATCTATGTTTTTTATAAAACCAAACTCTTTGATTGTCTCATCAAAATGGATGTTCCATCTACGAGAAGCTTGCTTTAAACCATATATAGTTCACAGCAGCTTACACAATAGGTGTTCATTTCCCTTGGAAAGAAAACCCTCTGGTTGTGTCATATACACTTCCTCTTCAAGTTTCCCATTGAGGAAGGCCGTTTTCACGACCATTTGACAGATCTCATAGTCGTAGTAAGCAGCAATCGCAAGTAAAATCCGAATTGATTTTAACAAGGCTACATGAAAAAAAGTTTCATCAAAGTCAATCCCTTGCCTTTGTCTGAATCCTTTTTGCCACGAGCCTGGCCTTATAGGTCTCCACTTGCCCATCTGCTCCAATCTTTCTTTTGTATACCCACTTGCACCCAATAGGCTTAACACCTTCAGGCGCCTCAACCAGAGTCCATACTTGGTTGGTATACATAGATTCCATTTCGGATTTCATGGCACTATGCCATTTCTCTGAGTCAACACTACTCATAGCCTCATTATAGGTCACATGGTCGTCATCATCAATGATTGACAACTCATTGTCATTCTCAATGACAAGGCCATAATACCTCTCAGGTTGGCGAGACACTCTCCCTGACCTACGAATGGGCTGTTCCATAGAAGGTTGTTCAGTCTGAACAGGTGTTTCCACTTGATCCGTAGTAGTTTGTGCTTCTTAAACTTCATCGAGTTAAATTTTGCTCCCACTGTTTCCTTCAAGGATAAACTGCTTTTCCAAGAAGGTAGCATGTCTGGAGACAAACACCCGATGATCGGTGTAAAAGTAATACCCTAAAGTCTCACTAGGATATCCCACAAAATTACATTTTATAGATTGAGATTCCAGCTTATCTGGGTCAACTTTCTTGACATAAGCTGGACATCCCCAAATCTTAACGTGTTTAAGACTCAGTTTCCTTTCTTTCCATATCTCATATGGAGTTTGAGGAACAGATTTGGAAGGCACCTTATTCAATAAATATGCTAAGGTTTCCAATGCATAACCCCACAGGAATACTGGAAGATTCGCATAGCTCATCATGGACCGAACCATGTCTAACAAAGTTCGATTTCTCCTTTCAGATACCCCATTCATCTGTGGAGTATATGGAGGAGTCCACTGGGAGACTATACCATTTTCTTTGAGGTAAGCTAGAAACTCTCCATTCAAGTATTCACCACCTCGATCTGATCGAAGAGTTATAATACTATGTTTGGTTTGTTTTTCCACTTCATACTTATATTCTTTGAATTTTCAAAGGCTTCGGAATTGTGTTTCATCAAATACACATATCTGAATCTAGATCGATCATCTATGAAAGCAATGAAGTATAAAAATCCACCCATGGCTTGCGTAGACATTGGTCCACATACATCTGTGTGTACCAATCCTAGCAAATCTGCAGCCCTCTCTCCATGTCCACTAAATGGAGATTTGGTCATTTTACCCAATAGATAAGACTAGCATGTAGGATATGATTCAAAATCAAAGGGGTCAAGTAACCCTTCCTTATGCAATGTCCGCAGTCTATTTTCACTAATATGACCAAGTTCGCAGTGCCACAAGAAAGTGAGATTTTCATCATCCCTTTTTCTTTTATTAGTATGTTCAATTTATAGTAAATTATGCTCTACGTCACATACATACAGACCATTATTTAAAATACCACTTCCATAAAGAACGTTATCTCTAAGAATTGAACATTTATTATTCTGAATAACAAACAAAAATCCAGCCAAGTCTAACATGGAATAGAAATAATATTCCTCACAATCAAGGGATCAAAATAACAATTATTTAGAACAATAGTCTTTCCCGTAGGCATATGTAAATGAAATGATCCTACAGCTTCAGTAGCAACTCTTGCTCCATTTCCCATCCGTAGAATCATCTCCTCTTCTTCAAGAGTCATACTTCTCCTTAGTCCCTGCAACGAATTGCAAATATGAGAACCACAGGCAGTATCTAATACCCAAGTAGAAATTTGACTTAGTGACATATTAACTTCGATCATGAACATAC
The DNA here is from genome assembly GCF_009905375.1 of Apium graveolens. NCBI lineage: Eukaryota > Viridiplantae > Streptophyta > Magnoliopsida > Apiales > Apiaceae > Apium > Apium graveolens. The sequence goes on along the minus strand of NC_133655.1, from coordinate 100,329,371 downwards.
CTGAATCAGAAGCGGTAGTCTGACTACCCTTCTTCTTCTTCTTCAATTCTGCAAGGTAAACCTTGCAGTTCCTCTTCCAGTGCCCCACCTTGTTACAGTGAAAGCAAATAGCTTTGCTCTTGGGGTCTTCAGCTTTTGGTGGAACCGGCTTTTTCTCACCTACTTTCTTCTTCTTGGAAGGGTTCTTCTTCCTTTTCTTAGGATTGGAACCTTCACCAATTAGAAGAACAGAACTCTTCTTAGGGGGAAAATTCGATTCCGCAGTCTTCAACATGTTGTGGAGTTCAGGCAGGCTGACATCCAGCTTATTCATGTAAAAGTTCACAACAAACTGCGAGAACAAACTCGGAAGTGATTTCAAGACCAAGTCTTGGCTCAGCTCCCCATCCATGGAAAAACCAAGTTGTCCAAGACGTTCAATCAAATTGATCATCTTAAGTACATGGTCATTCACAGATGATCCCTCAGACATCCTACAACCGAACAGTTCCTTCGATATCTCATATCGAGCTGTCCTCCCTGCCACATCATACAACTCTTGTAGATGCATAAGGATAGTGTGAGCATCCATATGCTCATGTTGCTTTTGTAGCTCAATGTTCATGGAAGCTAGCATGATGCATTGAGCAACATTTGCATCATCTATCCACTTACGATACATAACATGTTCATCATTATGTGCATCGCTAGCAGGTGCAGTAGGCTTAGGTGAGTCAAACACATATTCCAGCTTCTCAACCCTGAGAACAATTCTCAAGTTTCGAAGCCAGTCAGCAAAATTAGGACCAGTCAACTTGTGAGCATCTAGTATACTCTGGAGTGATAGTGCAGAAGACATAACGAATATAGTAAATCAGTAAATGATGAACACATAACAACACTTAGAAAATATTCAATTTCATTTCAAGATACTATATGAATCAAGTCTTTATTCATAAGTGGCTCCCACTAGTTTATCTAATTTATACAACCCCTAAGTGAAAATTATGCATTCATAACGCTAGTGGGAATAGGGATCCTACATTCCATCACACAACCTCGGCTATAATATGAAACGTCATGTGATGTTCAATAGGCAGACAACTCTTATCAATTACATCTTATGTTATTCCCTAATAAAACTTTAGCCTCTTGAATAATTGAGTCACGACTGTAGCCCGACAAACTCAATATTCTAAGTCAAGTCTAACCCAACATTTCGTACAATTGAATCAGTCTCCAACGGCCCACGGCTGTAGCATGTAACGACCTTTAGATTCTAATTCAATGTACACGTCTCTATGTAATAGACAAGTATTTCTTATTTCAAAATCAAAGCCCTCGGTTGTAGCACAAAACGATAATGATTTAAAAATAAGAACCACTTTCTACCATGTTGGAAGGCTATGACCGACACAAGCCCGTTGTGTCATTGGCCAATTACTACTTGATATTATTTAATTTTAGAGGGATTATATTATGTTACAATCATAATCATATTATAAAGAGATTCTTCCTTTTAAATTAAATATTTCAAATCAATAATCGATAATCAGATGATTCCCAGATCGGGGGGAGCATTGTCAAGAGGCGTCACTTAATACCCCTTTCTTACAGATAAAAATCTGCCTTTGACAGAATCATCCTTTCTCTCAATATTGAAAATTCATATTTAATTACGTGTTTCATAAACACAAGAATCTCATGATTGTATTCATAATATTATTGTTAAGGCAAGAAACGATTCCTATTCTAGATTTTCTAGAGCACGCCTTATATTGATTTAAGTTCACCTAAATCTATCATCGCATGGTAAACATAGGCATATATCTCATATATAAAATTAAATAAATAAGTAAATGTAAAGTGCAATAAAGTAAATGTGTTTGTTTATGGCCCCATCATATGTGATCTTTATCAAGCTCATGATAAAGATCAAGGTCAATCTAATATGGTGATGGAAATAAATACAACTACTTATTACATATGTCTTCTTCTTTGTTTAGACTTCTTGTATGACTCGTCTTCTTATTTGTATCACCTCCATTGGATAGCCTTCTTGAGTCTTCAATTACATTACATAGATTGAAAGTAAAACTAATCTAATGAACTTACAAGAATAACTTGAGTTACATTCGAGATTTATGATTACAAATATTGACGACATGCAAGTCGTATTTAAAACCAAAACCAAAACCATTACACTAAGGTCGAAAGGCCATAACCATCCACCATGCTCATACAACAAATAAAAGCATGTTAAAACACATAATCTGATCTTAACATATCATATTATCCATGATCTAATCATAAAAAGAAAATATGACAAAAATCAGAAAAATCAGAATCAAATTAGAAAAACAAGAATCACTGTTTACAGGCAGTAAATGACGTCAAACACCTTACAGACGAGTCGTTGATAGCTTTAGCTATCGGTTTTGTTCAGACGCTCGTTTAACTATGGAATAGGGTATTCGTTTGCGTAAATCGGACACCAGACCCAGATTTCAGCAAATCTGCAGCAGCCAATTCAGAATCCGTATCTAATATGATTCTCATAATTATAACAAACATAAATCATGTATATATCAGTATATATACAGATTACATAATCATCTTATCATTATACAACTCACATAAATATCATATATTCAAAACCTTACATATATAAGCATATTATGTCAACATCAAATCATGGCGAATCACGTACATGCTCATATATCGAAAACAGTTAAACACTTAAACGAATTAAAAACTTTTCGCAAGTAGCTCTGATGCCATTGAAGGGTTTTTAGCACATAAACGCAACGAAAACATAAATTTAAATCTTAAAAAAAAAACGAAACCCTCCGCAGGATCCATGCAAAAAATAATATTTAATTCGTAGTTCAGTATGTTTACCTTAAGAAGCTTTACATTAATGGAAAGATGGAGGTCTTTAATAGCGATCCAAGAACGATGAACGGAAATCCCTAGCAGCTGCTCCTCAAGTGTGAAGCACTCCACCGGTATCTACCAAGAGTACAATGTGATGGAGGAGGAAGAGGTTGAGAGAATTAGTTGCCTCCCTCTTATTCTACTTTAGAATTAGGGTTAATTATTTGGGGTTGAGGCAAATAGGGTTTATAATAGTATATTTATAGGCAAAATTTTCAGCTGAAAATTTTCCATAAAATATTATTATTAACCCTTTAATTGATTATTCTTATTAACCAATTAACTAATAATTAAAACACCTTTTAATCATTAATCCATTTTCTAAACACTTTAGAAAAATAATTCTCTCACTTAATTTAATTTCCAAAATTAAATTCTTAATTAATAATATTAAGAATTAATTAAATCTCATTTAATCAATTATTAAATCTGCTAATTAATTATTTATTTCACAAATAAATAATTACCAGCCATTATTAATTAGTTCCTCCACCATTAAATCATTCTCTTTTATGGTATGACCATGTAGGTTCAATATTAAGCCGGTAGTAGAAATAAATAATAATAAAACTATTTTATCATTATTTATATAAATTCTCTAATTCATTAAATATGATTAATTAATAAATTAATCATATTTATTCTACATCGTGAGGGATACTTCTCAGCATATCGCGACTATCCGGATAATACGAATTCACTGCTTAGAATACCAAGAACCTATGCAGTGAGTCGTTACCGTACAATCAATTTCTTCTACCCTGCAATATCACGATTAAATACAAGGCATGGAACTTGTGTCAAGCCTATCTTATTTCATCATTTGCTTTCCAATTCACTATGCTTAGTTCTATTTAATGTAAATTAGAAACTCCTTTCTAATTTCATTCACTCTGGCCTGAGATTCCTGAACTAGCATAAGTGGATCAGCATTGAAAATTCTCTTCCTTCACTGGAAGGGGTAGATCCTTTATTGATCATACACTATCTTCGTGTACAAATTCCTATACCCAGTAGAGCCCTTATAATTATCCTTGGAGACTAAGAACTAAACCAAAGCATAGTTCAGTGTACACAAGATGACTATAATGACCTCAAGTCTAAGGATACTTGTACAACTATCACTATGTGAACAACTGCTGACACGTGAGTGAACTCCATCAGTTGTTCAGCTGTGTGAGTCATGTTCAGTGAACTTATTCTATAATAAGCACCTGCATACTAGCTATAGTGTCACCACACAAATGTCTATGAGAACAGACATCCTTCATTATGAAGCAAGCATAGTATGTACCGATCTTTGCGGATTACTAATTACCATTTAGTAATCCTACGACCAGGAAATATTTAAGTTTAGAGTTATCATCTTTTAGGTCTCATTATTATTATCTCATCATAATCCATAAAAAACTTTACTCTAAACTATGGTATATCTTATTTAAACACTTAAATAGGTAAAGCCCGTAATAAAACCAAAACAAGTCTTTTATTAATATCAATGAAATCAAAACAGATTACATAAAAGTTATTCCTAAATCATCATACATGATTGGACTTAGGACACATCTCTTTCAGGAGTTTCATCATTGGTGTGCAGAAAATACACCCATGTGTATCTTGTATATTCATCAATAATCACAAATGCATACCTTTTCTTGGTAATAGACATAACATTCACTGGACCAAAGAGATCAACATGAAGTAGATGATATGGTTCAAGAATTGAGAATTTAGTTTTACTCTTAAAAGATGTCTTCCTTTGTTTGGCTTTCTGGCATGAATCACATAAGCCATCAGGAACAAAAACTGCATTGGGCAATCCTCTTATAAGATCTTTCCTCACAAATTCATTGATATTGTTGAAGTTGAGGTGAGAAAGTCTTTTATGTTAGTTCCAGCTGTCTTCCACAGATGCTCTACTCAGTAGACAAACTTCTGAATTATCAATTCTTGTAGAGACCCTGGCTTCATATAAACTACCATGTCTCACACCAGTCAATGTGATCTTGCCATCAGACTTACTAACAATTTCACAATGCTCCTTGTAAAAATTGACATGGTAACCTCTGTCACAGATTTAACTCACACTGATCAGATTATGCTTGAGTCCTGCAACTAGAGTTACATTTTTCAATGATGACATTTCTAACTTTGATTTTGCCATATCCCAAGATTTTTTTCTAAGTTGCCATCTCCATAAAAAATGCTTGGGCCAGCCTTCTCCTCAAATTCTGATAGCAGGGATTTATAACCAGTCATATGTCTTGAGCATCCACTGTCCAAGACTAGAGCATTCCTCCTGTCACCCTGTAATCAGCAATTTGAATCAGTTAGTGTTTTTAAGGACCCAGACTTGCTTGGATCCTTTGGCCTTTTTAAGTTTGTTAATATATGCAACAGAAGACTTCATATCAGAATATATGTTAACATTCTTACTATCAGTATTTATACATGCAGAAATAGATTTTGCTTTAACTAAAGAGGGTTTCAGTTTATAAAAATCATAATACAAACTGTGATACTCTTTACATGTATAAATAGAGTGCCAAACACTGCCATAATGAAAATAAGGATTCTGTGGTTTATATCTAGCTATTCTACTCCTAAACTCTGATTTAGAAGGAATAGCTTTTATCTTTTTATTCTTCTTGCAAAAATTAGTAAGATGATTAGTGCTACCACAGTTTGAACAGGTCTTTCTTGGTGTATTAGGTAGGGCTACATAATTTCCATTCTTATTAACACCTACCTTTCCATTCCTATTTTCCTAGACTTTTTCCTCTTGTTTTTCATGTTTAGATCCTTCAACTTTTGCTTAAGTTGTTTCTGAGTCATTGAACCAATATTTACTGAGTTCATGTGAACTTGTTCACTCTTTTCAGTAATTGAGTTTGATCTAGGTGTTGAGGTAGTACCTTCTTCATGGATTGATTTAACATTATTAGCACTTGGATTAAACTTAATGGTCTTTATTTGAAATTTGTTCAATTTGATCTGACTATCAGTTTTTATTGGTTCTGTTTTCTCAGTTTCTTCTCCACTTTTCTTATCAGAATTAGATCTAGCTGAATATCCTAATCCTGATCCCCCAACAACCATTCTCTAAGATTTCCTGGGTTGCTTTTCCCAAGTTAGTCCAAAGTTTAATGACTTATCTTTCTTTAGCTAGCTCCTTTTCTAGATAATCATGTTTTTCTAACAATTTTTCTTTAACATAAACAACATTATCTCTTTCTTTTTGAATTTCTAGCATGGAAAACAACTCAGTTTCTACGTAATCATTCCTTTTCTTAAGCACAGAGTTTTCACTCTTGATTCTATTATTCGTTAAGGTTTGATCCCTAAAACTAATATGTAGAGTCTTAAAAAATAATCTTAATTCATAGATATCATCAGTATCAAATGCAAGAGTAGATTGAGGTACCTTTAATTCAGCATTATCGGTCTCAGCATTAGCATTTTCCATGAGAGTATAATTGATCCCATTATCTGACTCTGATGAATCAACCTAGTTTCTCTTCTTTGAGATTAAAGCTTGTTTCTTCTCAGCTCTAGGTTTTTTGCAATCAGCTGCAAAGTGTCCAAGTCCATCACAGCTGTAACATCTCTCTTTTGACTTGTCAGGTTTTCCGGATCTAGCTTCCTTCCAATCAGTATCTCTTTTGTTGTTCATCTTATCATAGTTTGAGGAACTAGAACCTTTTCTGGAAAATCTTCTCCCTTTCTTGAAGTTTTTGTAGACCATCGTCTTGAAGCTTTTAACCAGTAGGGCAGCCATTTGATCCATTTCTTTATTGTTGTTGTGATCACTATCGGTATCTGATTCAGTATCAGGTTTTGAGTCATTATCAGAATTTGATGATCCGGTACCTGACTTAGCAAACATGGTTTTCCCTTTGGAGTAGCTTTTCCTCCTAGCTTTCTCATTTGGCTTCTCTTCAACTTTGAGTGCAACTGGTCTAGCTTTTAATCATTTCCTCTTGCTCCTTTGTTCCATCTCTAGTTTATGAGTTTTCAGAACTCCATAGATCTCATCTAGAGGTGTGATGTCAAGTTGATAATTATCCCTGATTGATGTGACTTTAAAGTCCCGCTTTTCAGGAAGAGCAAGTAGGAACTTCAAGTTTGAGTCCTCCAAATCATATTCTTTGTTGACAAGGGATAAGTCATTCAGAAACTTCTTGAAATCTATCATAGATCTCAGTTAGGGATTCATTATCCCTTGAGTCAAAGTGCTCATATTCTTGAGTAAGTACTATCCTCATGTTCTTCTTGATAGCAGTTGTACCTTGACACTTTACTTCTAAAGCATCTCATATCTCTTTTGATGGTTTATATCCAATGACTCTATTGGAGATAACACTATCAAGACTGATGTGCAGGATATTTCTAACCTTAGCATCTTTCATGATAGACGAGATATCTTCAGGAGTATAGTCCTTTCTGTCTTTGTCTATCATCTTTTCTGGTTCTCCTGCAAGCGAAACAACTACTTTCAATGGTTTGTGAGGACCATCATAGATCATGTTCAGATATTCAGGATCTGTGACTTCCAAGCACATGGCCATCCTGACTTTCCAGATTGGATATTCATGCACTTTCAGGATGGGCACCTTGATTGCTTCATACATACTCATGTTGCTGCTTATCTGTGATATGGCTGGGGGTTGTGGCTTCGGATCCAGATTTTGTGTTTCTTCTTCTCCTTTGTCTAACATGGTTGATTAATCTTCAGATCTTAAACTATTTGTACGTTAACATCAAGCTCTGATACCAATTGTTAGGCCCTTAATCAACTGTAGAGGGGGGTGAATACAGTTAATATAATCAACTCGACAAAGCTTCGATAGAATTAACAGTTTTATATTAATCTTATAAAATCTTATTACACAAGTACTCTCTCTAAAGGATGAACAAATATCCTTGAGAGCAGCTAGGTTATGCGAAAAATATAACAATGTCGCAATGCTTATAGCATGAACCTAATTTGTACTTTATATAGAGCACAACTACCAATGTATAAGGAATCTTATTCTATTAATAACAAGGAAACCTTTACTAATGCTTCTGATATAAAGTCCTTCGTCGCCTTGAAATTCCTGTTTCCTTTTCCTCCTCGAAGATCAACTGATGTGACAAATACTGATTTCATTATCCGTTGACATCATCATCCGTTAAAATCATTATCCGTTGATATCCTATCATCCGTTGATATTTCATTATCCGTTGATGTTTTCATCAGCATCCCTTGATGTATAAGTTCTGAAATGAACTTCTGATAGTTTCTGTTTGATATCATCAATTTCTTCTAACATAATCATAATTAACTAAACTGTTTTGAATTAAAAATGAATTTTGGAATATAAAATAAATTTTGATTTATTTTTAAATGTAAATATACAATAACAAGTTTAAGAAAAATGGATTGGAGCAAGGTAGATTAAACTCGGGTCTTGAACCGGGTTGAAATTGGGTTGTGAGGAACAAACCGGGTCCACTTGACTGCCGGCCGGATTCTGGGGATGTACATAAAACCAATAATAGACAAACGAGAAGCAAGCTTCGTCTCCGACCAACGCAAACACAGTCAAATTGATACCAAAACTTACAATTTATATGCAAAAATGAAGCCTGAAATACATAGAATCTATACATCACATCCATATCAACAACTACAATCTCTACAATCCAGAAAAAACAAAACATAAAACCAATAATAGACAAAACTCGACCAGATCATGTTAGCAACCGAATGAACATAAAATGAATATGAACTGACTATAGGGAATATAGGTAATCAATTTATAACATCAAAATCATTCATTAACCTCGGAATCGAAAACCCCTAAATTTGACGAAAAACCCTAAAATATTGATATCAAAATTTACTAATCATCAAAACGATTTGATGGCATAAACAGATAGTAGTCTCCAAGACCTTCAATTTGGTTACTTGAACTTGAGATTTGGACACCAAAATCATGATTAAATTGATTTTGATCCTCAAGAAGCTCAAAAATAATTTTAGAGGTTTTTTTTATTTTTCCAGAATTTTAGTAAAATTCTGAATTTTAATAAAAATTCTAATAATTAGAAAACTATTTATAATTACACAAAAATACCCCTGAAATTATTTGGGGCCTAATTATACCATTTTATAAAAATAAATAACCAAAAACTAATAATTATCAGGGAAAATATTATTATCAAATAAATACAAATTTTATGTCAGAATTCCCAAAAAAATACAAATATTCCAAAAAATCGAAAATATAAAATATTTAAAAGTCCCACAATTTTATAAAAATGAAAATACGATTTTTGTGGGTTTTGACGTCCCGGTCGAGTCCCGGTCCGATCATTTTTAGAAAACCGAAATATTTTTTTAAATTAGCAGTAAACCTCAAAATATATGTAATATATGCAAATGCATGCAAAATGAGACAAAACAGATAATACATAATAAATACACTTTGACACGCGTCCAAATTGCGTTAATCTTATATAAATGCATTTAAACACTTAATCATTATCCAAAAATATAATGGTCCTTAGGGAACCACATATAATTCTATTGCATGTTAAATTATGGCCTTCGACAATTTAAATGATAATAAATGCATAATAATTCATTTAACACATAATGAAATAGTCAAAAATGTTATTATGAATATTTCACAATTCACCCGCTATGAGGGTGAATCCAGATAAAACCAAATATACTTTTGACGCGGATAAAATTATCCACTTGATCTCTAACTTGTAAATGAACTCAATTTACCGATGTCAATCAAACAATTGGCTTTTAAATCAAAATTTTGAAAATAGTAAAAGTAATTAAATACTTTCAAAATAATAATAGGGATCGATACATCACATCAATTAACACATTAAGCCATAAAAACACACAAACTCATTATCAGGAATAAAATATCCATAATCTTATTCCTTCAAATTGAAACAATCACATAAACACTCAAATAATAATAATTATTAATTTCTGAAAATTTGAGATATCACAATCTACCCTCCTTAAAAGGATTTCGTCCTCGGAATCAGCAGAAGATAACACTTGAGATCTTCTTACCAATTTTCCAATCTTGCATATGTAACTTTTCCGAAAATCTCAAATAAAAACTTGGAGTTCTTATATGACACAATTATCACGAAAACTTCACTCTGCACCATTGTTCCTTCCACATACCATTCGATCAATTTCTCAATAGAATAACCTTCTTTACAGAGAGATGAAGAAAGATATAGAGAGAGGGAGAGAGAGACATAGAGATGGAAAGTGATAGAAAGACTGACTAACTTCGTTATACGCTACTGATATTTTAATCATATTGCAATCTAATGTTACTCTTGATAATCCCATCACATAGCCTTACCTTAACTTGGAAAGTTTAACTCATCTCCATTGGATTGGCATACCTTTAAATATTTTAGATAATAAAATTATGAAATTCTGGTAAGAAAAGAATTCCATATAATAACAATTATCAAATAATTCGAGTATATAGGATTATAAGTAATGAAGTACCTTATTTGAGATATAAAAATAACTGATAGATCAATATGATCAAGAGAACTTATGTTGCGTGCCTTAGTTAAAACACTTACAAGTGACATTAATTAGCCTTGTTGTAATGCACAACACACCAGTGATGGCGTCCCGTCTAACTTCTATAACACAGATAGAAAGTCTTGGCGTCCCTTATAAATAAGGTTGTTCATCTCATTCAGAGTAAAAAAAATATGAAAGGAATTCAAAATCAAACGAAGAATCAAGGTTTCTAACAAATGACTTCTTAATGCAACCCTTTGATCAAAACTGAGATTTCAAAGCCGTTATTTCTGGAGGAAATGAAATCCAAAAAACAAAATTTAGCACAAAATGAGCAAGTGGTGTCACATCACCAATAAAATTATCCACCATATAAGAAAGGTGGAAACTCCAATATCATAACTTGAAAAAGCTATCAAAACCTGAAAATAGGGTTCCTGACAGCCTCTGGCACATTTAGAACACAGGCATGATTGGAAACGAGTGTTAAGAAATATATCATTTAACATATACCTCTTTTTGAGAGATGTGAAAATAATTTATTGAAAGAGAAGGTATTGCCAAGATCTGCGTACTTATCTTATTTATGAACTCATTTGATTACTCGACATCTAATTCTGCGCTCTTCTTCTTCACGTACTAAGGTTATCAATATTCTACATCATTGTCGACTCGTATTAGCCTTAAAAGATTCCGCAATAGACATTTGCAGTGGTCGGGAGTTCTATCCTGCTTAACACAATCATCTCAAATGAGTACGCCTTATTTTAACTTACTCGCTGATACTATATCCGATGGTCCAATATGAACTCGATAAGAGCTCTAGCGTCCTTACATAATTATACACACTCCTACACACTCTCGTTTCCAGTTTACTATAATCTCGACTCTGATACCAACCTATCACGTCCCCAAATCCGGGGTCGGGGGACTAGGTTGTCACAATGAAACCTTAATATAAAACCACATGTTTAATCAATAAACAAATACTAGTAGTTGAAATATAACATCTATGACCCCAAACTACACCAAGATCCATTTTGGTTACAATTCTAAAAATAAGAATTTCCAAAATTTCATAAAGAAATTTTTCACTTTCTTTTTAAACTCTTTTCAACAAATCCAAATCTCAGAACTCAAAACTAAACCCACTAGTATAAGTACTCTAGGCCAAACTATACAATAATATAACTATAATATATATATATATAAACAGCTTTATATAATAGAACTTACTCTAGTTCTGCAAACCATGGACCAACAATCTTCGTAATTGTATCCTTCTCTTTTCTCAAATTGTGCGGCCAAACAACGCAAGTTATTCCTCACTGGAAGGTTAAATTTAAAACAGAAAAGTATGAGCAAAAGAAATGCTCAACAAGTATATTAAAAGCATAAATACAAAGCCTTAAAACATTTGCAGGCTTCTTAAATAAAACCAAAAACTTCAAATGAATAACCTTAAATTGATTTTGATAATTTGCAACACTTTTTCAATAAAACTCTTTAGAAATTGAGCAACAGAGCCTTTAACCACATTTTAAATCTCAACAAGAATCTGGTCAACTATCCATGTTGAAAATCAGTTGAAGAAAAAGGATTAGCTTTTCCAAATCACTTTGCATTGTATACTGACATGCATATCATAACCAAATTATTATAAAACAACAATTAAAAATTGAATCATAATTTTTTCAAAACAACACTTTTAATATTAATACTCATTTTGATGTCAACGTCAAATTAGATATCAATACTAATCTTAGATATTCACGACATTCCAGTACTAAAGTATTGAAGTCAACATCAATCAAAGATATTAATACCAATTTATGATATTAACAACAAATTAAATATCAACATCGATCATAAATTGAATCAAAACTATATCTCACAGTTTATCCAAAACAGAAACACTTGATAAATCATTTCTTTTATGATTATCAAAACTAATATAACAATTTAGATATCAACAACAATTTAGATTGGAATCCTCGAATGATGGTGTGTTGCCGCATGTGATCAGCCGCGGAGCAACACCGGTATGCCGAATCTTAGCCAACTAAACAAAGGGGAACCCAAGGCACACATTGGCCTCGCAAGGTATTATAATCAAATATAATGCATAGCTCACACTGGACTGCCGCCACGGCCTCTTACGCACCCATCCAACCTTAAAACCTTTTATTGAAAGGGGTCATAATAATCGACACCCTTATAAATTTTATTCTCCCGTTCACTTGGGCAGGAATACTTACAATAAAATCATTTTTCTTAAAGTATAAAACATTTAAACATTTAGCATTTGGATAAGTATAAATACTTAACTATTCTGGAAATAGAATATCAGAAGAGTACTTGCATAATCAGAATTTAATTCAGCGATATGTAAAATATTTATCTATTCTGAACTTAGAATAGAGGAGAATATTTGCATAATCATAATTAAGCAGTTGGATATGTAAAATATTGAACTATTCTCAAATTAGAATAGCATAAGAAAGCTTGCCTTTGGTTTTTAGCAGTTAAGCACACTCGCCATAACATAGTATTTCATTCTGATATCTCATGGCATCATCAACACTTATTCAAATAATTCTTTAATTTGTGGTATCTACGATTTCTAGAAGCCAAAGATGCATTATTGTTCAACGTTACTCTGGATCCCACTTCCTGGTCTTAATCTCCTTGAACAACTCGTATCTATAATTAAAAATATCACTTTAATCGTTTACACAATAATTATCTGACGAACTGTGCGTCAAAACTCTATTGTCTACCCATACGATAGCCCACATATAATTACAACAATTAAACACAAGAATTATGACCCACATATACATATAATTCACATCGCACGTAATTCACATAGCACGTAAGCACACAAGTCATGTATCACATAACTCGGTTCATTAAACAATTCGACTATGTATGTTTAAAACTAAAATCGAGTCGAAATAAGACTTTTTAGTCAATATGTGACTCAGATATATTTACAAAATAAGCAACCTTTTGATATAAAAATGATTATATCTTAAAAGTATTTTTAATAGACGCCGAATAATTTTCTGAGTCTAGACGCGTTCGTTTCGTGTTAAACGGACAAACGATCTATTTTTTATGAATAAAATAAGAATAATTCAATTATTAATAAGATTAATTGATTATTCAATACATTTTCTATATTTTTAATAGATTAAAAAAAATTTAAAAATATTTTTTGACTTAATTATAAATAATTACACTTCATTTAACTATGTGTAGATAAAATTAATTGATTAAATTAATTAATTAACTAATTAATTTATAAATAATTATCAAAATAAATTATAAATAATTAAATTAAATTATAATTTTTGAAAATAAAAAAAATAGTTAAATAAATTATTTTGAATTAAAAATGAATTTTGGAATATAAAATAAATATTGATTTATTTTTAAATATAAATCTGCAATAACAGGTTTAAGAAATATGGATTGGAGCAAGGTGGATTAAACTCGGGTCTTGAACCGGGTTGAAACTAGGTTGTGAGGAACAAACAGGGTCGGCTTGAACGTCGGCCTGATTCTGGGGATGAACCTTATTTCCAGAGGCTTTGCCGGACTCCGACGAGTCCTCTCCCGGCCAAAACCACTTAGTTTGAGTTGCTTCTCAATCCAAACAACAACAAAACATCACTTGAACATTATCGACACCACAACAGCAAAAAACAGAGCTGAAATCTACCATTTATGCCGGCGAAGCAAGCTCCGTCTTCGGCCAACGCAAACACAGTCAAATCCATACCAAAACTTACGTTTTATATAAAAAATGAAACCTGAAACACATAGAATCTATATATCTCATCTATACCAACAACTACAATCTCTACAATTCAGAAAAATTAAAACATAAAACCAATAATAAGCAAAACTCGACCCGATCATGTTAGCAACTGAACGAACATAAAACGAATATGAATTGACTATAGGGAGCATGGGTAATCTATTTATAATAACATCAAAATCATTCAATAATCCCGGAATAAAAAACCCCCAAATTTGACCAAGAATCCTAAAATATTGAAATCAAAATTTACCAATCAACGAAATGATTTGATGCCATAAACATATAGTACTCTCAAGGACCTTCAATTTGGTTACTTGAACTTGAGATTTGGACTCAAAACCATGATGAAATCGACTTTGATCCTCAAGAACAGCTCAAGAACAATTCTAGAGGATTTTTCTATTTTTTCAGAATTTTTAGTAAAAATTTGAATTTTAATAAAAAATCTAACAATTAGAAAACTATTTATAATTACACAAAAATACCCCTAAAATTATATGCGGCCTAATTATATCATTTTATAAAAATAATAGCCCAAAACTAATAATTATCAAGGAAAATATTATTATCAAATAAATACAAATTTTATGTCAAACATACTTTCTCGATATAATTTTTATAAATATTTTTAATAATATATACGTGAAATTTTCAGTCGTCAATTTAATCTTAAAAAATTAAATAAGACACATAAATTAAAACGGACGGAATATTATTTTTGATATTCAAGAAAGAAGGAAGAATGTGATCAGAAAACTAGAAAGTTAACAGGTCTTACTTTATCATTTCGGCCCAAGAATAACCTGGGTACTAGCTTTTTCATATTTTGCCAAACAGTCTTCAAAAGAAAGAATGATACATTAGGCAATATTAGTTAGAAATGTGAATATCCAAACATGCAAATAAAAAGATTGAAAATGAGTTTACGGAAGAAGATAACTATTAAAAGATAAATATACCCCTGATTTGTTAATGACGTAGAATTGATTTGACAAAAATAAAAATTATAGTTTCCTAGGCACCGAAGATAATATCCAAACACACATTATGGGTAACTCATTAATATAATTTAGTTATCACTTATATCATATAAATAAATGAAAATTTTAAGATTAACTTATAAAAGGATTTAAGAATTAAAATTTCATAAATATAAATTTCTTTTTATAAACATGTTGATTTAAATTGTCAATTGTTCTAATACTCAAAATTTTAAATAGAATAAGAATATTGTTTAAAAGTATATTAAGAAAAAACAAACCAAAAAGGTAAATAAAGATGAAATGGAATTAGAATAGATAAAATTGAAGGGACGACCAGAAGAACGTTAATTTTATAGCTTCGTAAGCATAATTTCACAAATTAGAGTTTTTTCCTCCCAAATTAGAGTTAATTTGCATTTTCTAGGGCAGTTAGAGGTAATTTACATGGTGTTTGTAGAGAAAAGTTACCACATTTTAATCGTAGTACTCGGATATTAATTATATCACTACATCATAGATCGGCTATATCGGCTATAGCAACCAAACTCGAAGAGAAAACGAAGACGTGAGCCCGGAAGACTATACAGACGTGAGCCCGGAAGACTATACAAGCTCGAAGAAGAGAGACTCAAAATCGACGAATCAAGATATGAGAAGACTGGAGTTCGAAGAAGGCGGGCTCTTTTCTCAATCGATGTTTAAACTTCATCTCCTAACAATTCTGTATAATTAATTATGGTATTTTGATTTGGGGTAAGTTATTTTGAGTTTAAATTTGCGGTTTATTTACGTATCCTAAAGTTTATTTGGGTTAGTTTTTATGTTAATTTGGGATTAAATTGTTGTCTAGGGTTCTTATGTAAGTTCCAAATTGGGGGTTTTTCATTTATAAGATCTTTTTATATGTTTTCTTACCTAGTGTTTTTAATACTACTTTAATTGAATCGTCTTCAAGTGGTTTCGATGTGTATAGTAGATTACAGTTCTTCGTTAGAATGATTTCAGGAGGTAATATGCTTATTTTTCAAGCTAATTGTTTCGATAATTTGAAATCGGTTCACGAAAGAATTTATAATATAACTGGAATTCCGGAGATTGAGCAATAATTATTTTATCATAATGATGTTGCTTCCTGAGGTCAAAGATGTTGCTTTTTGAGGTCAAGGATGAATATGAGAAGCTGCACGAGATGCTTACTGACAGATCACAGTTGTTGGCTGAATCATTTGAATTGCTCATGCTCAAACTGAGACTCTATGTGCTGGTTTGTTTTTAGATTACAAAAATGAAGAAGCTATTGATCCAAGTATATTGCGTGAATGGTTTTGCTTGGTCTGCCAAGAAATTTTCAATCCTTAAAATTCCCTTTTTGTAGCTTTTACAAAAGATCAGACAAGGTTCAATCCAAATCCAGGTATTTAAAGACTCTGTTGAGCCGCTTTTATTTTGATATTCACAATTTTTGTGATAGATAGGTTATATTTTATATTCTTAGATACAGTGCTTATTAATGATCTGCATGTTTAATAAATTTAAAAGTAGTTCTTGAGTTATGAAGTATCAGCTTAATATATAATAGGATATTATGGGTCAAGTTAGTAATCTTATTATGATTTAAACATATGTTATTTGCTTAGGTCAAGTTAGTTTTGGGAAGCATCAGAAGGATATTGCCATGTAGGCAAAAGGACTTCACCTTTCCAAGTTACCGGAAATTTAGATCAAAAGAGGCAGGGTTTTATTTGCCCGATCCAGCATATGATATTACAATTGATAAGATTGTGCATGTTGATTTTCTTTCTAGCTCTTAGTTCTTGTCAGCGCACCTGATCAAGACTCTATTCATCGAGAAACCTATGACATTCATGACCGGTGAAGATCTTCACTTAAGGTATGTCAATGGGCACTTCAGCTTCTTACACTCTAGTACTGATTTTAACCCAAGATATCATTTGCCAATAGTATCATGATTATTTTCTTTTTGAGTTTTAGAAGGTTCATTTAATGAAATCTAAATGATGCAACCAGAAACAAGATGCATTAGACCTGTTGGGATAGATCCCAATCTTTTGAACTGGTCACCATTCTCTGTACAAAAAATTAATAAGTTTACAGTATTTATAGAATAAATATAAATCTAACTGCTATTCAAAAAATATATTTCTAATTATCCAAGATGGCCAATGGTATAGATCTGTTTACATATGAGTGAACAAGGCAGCATGTATATCTACAAGTTGAGCAAAATTATTATAAATCTGCGAGTGACCTTTCGATAAAAAATCTTCTTTAACTTTTAAAAAATAATATTATGATCAACTTACCTATTTTGTCATGTACCAGCTAAGAATATTATTTACAACTGGGGCCAAAATTAGCAGAGCAACTCTTACCTAAATGGTCAAGCCCTCTCTTTCAATGTCAAAACAACTGATGGATGCTCAGTCAACTCTAACAATGTGGCTCCTTCTAATTGGGGTTTTCAGCGGAGTTATAATAGACTATTATTATAACAAATTTCCAATAGTGTTTGCTAAATTTTTATGTGATTGACCCTCTTTACATTATACAGGATAGTATTATTAGAGTCACGCTTGTGCCGAGAAAGGAGACGGGACTTCCCCAAGTAGAGAAGAAGCAGCAGATGAGGCAGTTTGACTTGAGGAAAATTGAAGAAGATTAACTATTTCACATTTTGGTTTATGTTGTTTTAACTTAAGATTGTGATCATGTGTAAATTTTAGTTTTTCTATTTTCGCTTAAGACATTTGTATTTTTTTAAACTTGGTTTGTATGTTGTTGTTGGAACAACACTAGTAGTGGTAAACTACTTTTGTGTGGATTAATTGTTGGATTATGTGTTGTGGATATACCAATTAAATTTGGTGGCTATTAATGAAATATAAAGGTCATGCCAATTTTTTTTAAAATTTTGTATTGTAGTAGAGGGTTAAATAATTAACATATATTTCAAATTTGTTAATAAATTTATTGCAATTAACTCGAAATATGTTGCAATTAACTCGAAATATTTTGCATAAATCTATGTACCGCAACAATTATCACAAAAAGGTTATAAAACAACGTTGCCATAGGAAATCTTATGTATTGCAATGTTATTATATTCGTTACTGTACATGTACAAATGTTGCTACAAACTGTATTTGCAACTTCTTTACTCTGTTGCAATATGGTCCCAAATTCGTTACCATAAGCCCTTATGGCAACGAGACCAAACATTACGCCTCATTTTTCAATATATGTTGCCATAGACCCTATTGCAATGGATTGTGCCATATAGCAACACTTTTTTAGGGTTGCTATAGGCAATCTATGGTATAATGTGTTCTACAATCAAAATATTATGAAATATATTATTTTATGAAGTATACTTTATATATCACTAATTCATTAAAATTGTTGAAGATCATTAAGGTTTATCAAGTATAATGTGTATGTCTGCAATTTAAACAAATGTTTTTGTTATAGGGAGAATTTTGTATAATAGTGTTATGGAGGTCGATGGCCGGAACAAGGATTAAGGACAATGTTTGAAGGTGGAGGAAAGTTGTTCTGTACTGGTGGCTGAGCTTGTATGTTGATGTAACAGCCCGCACTTCCGGACCATTAATTCTAAACCAAAACTAAAATAAATTACAATTTACTAATACGAAAATCTATTACAAAGGTCACTATTACAAACGCGTAGCTAAAAGCGGAGTCCAAAAGTCAATCTACTCCAATTCTAAGGTCCTCGAACTCCAACGATATCCAACTCGAACCTTAGACGAAACCTGAAATTGTAAGGGGTGAGCTACAAAGCTCAACAAGTACAAATTGACTAACTATTTAACTGAAAACAATGGGTGTTTTTAATAAAACGATTTTTCTCAAAACAATAATAATTTTGTAAAAACAATTTCTAAAATAAATCCAACCCAAAATTTTATATTTTAAAATTCAGAATTTAAAACAGAAGAGAGCATATTTTTATAACATATCAGAACTGCGTAAAACAGAACGAAACGATAATTCTTATAAATACCAAAGTCATGATCTACGGCCACACTTTGCCAGTAGCCGGCATTTAATTCTTATTCTTATTCTCATATACCAAACTTTTCCAGTGGTCGGCATCTAAAATTCAATAATTATGCGCCCTTAATAGGTATCTAAAGTTGCACACTCGTGCGCCTACTAAGGGTATCTAAGGCTAGTTCCGGAACTATAGCGTAAATTACGAACGGGTTCAAAAACGTAGAGACTGGGTTTCAAAAAATTCTCGTATCTTATTTCTTATACAGTTCGAAACAGAATTCTTGTATCTTATACGAAATTCGAAAATCAGAGTATCAAAACTTTTCCGAAAATATAAGTAAGTCAAAAAGTACTTACCCCAAAGCCTGACCAGATCTGAATATAGCTTTTTTTTTACCCTCTCAACGACGTTATCTTGAAAAACACGAAATACAAAAGTTGAAGATAACGAAAAGAGCTCTCCGAAAAGTCCAGAATCACTGATTTCTGACTTATTATGAATATTCTACGAATCTTACAAGACTGTTGATTTTTGCTGAGAAGAGCCCTACGAATTTTATTAATTAAGGCGGGGAAGACGAATAGGGTGTATTTATAAAGAGACAAAATCCTATATCTTAACCTACAAGTTATCCATATTAGAATTGGATCCAAATTTTAGGCCCATTAGTCTAATTCAATTTTAAATCCTAGTCCTTTTCTAATTTTAATATTTTTTTTCTATTATTCTATTATTGATCGAATTCTAAAAATTACGGGATATTACATACTACCCTCCTTAAAAAGAATTTGGTCCCCAAATTCACAACAATCCTAAAGTTCGAGACACATCTACCCCATCTACCCGTGATCTATCAAAGGTCAAACTATGGTCCACATGAACGTATCCTAGAGAATGTACTAGTCCCATACCTAATACACTCCAAAAGACAGCCTGCTCTTGATACCAACTGTAACAGCCCGCACTTCCGGACCATTAATTCTAAACCAAAATTAAAATAAAATACAATTTAATAATAAGAAAATCTATTACAAAGGTCACTATTACAAACGCGCAGCTAAAAGCGGAGTCCAAAAGCCAATCTACTCCAATTCTAAGCTCCTCGAACTCCAACGATATCCAACTCGAACCTTAGACGAAACCTGAAATTGTAAGGGGTGAGCTACAAAGCTCAACAAGTACAAATTGACTAACTATTTAACTGAAAACAATGGGTGTTTTTAATAAAATGATTTTTCTCAAAACAATAATAATTTTGTAAAAATAATTTCTAAAATAAATCCAACCCAAAATTTTATATTTTAAAATTCAGAATTTAAAACAGAAGAGAGCATATTTTTATAACAGATCAGAACTGCGTAAAACAGAACGAAACGATAATTCTTATAAATGCCAAAGTCTTGATCTACGGCCACACTTTGCCAGTAGCCGGCATCTAATTCTTATTCTTATTCTCATATACCAAACTTTGCCAGTGGTCGGCATCTAAAATTCAATAATTACGCGCCCTTAATAAGTATCTAAAGTTGCACACTCGTGCGCCTACTAAGGGTATCTAAGGCTAGTTCCGGAACTATAGCGTAAATTACGAACGGGTTCAAAAACGTAGAGACTGAGTTTTAAAAAATTCTCGTATCATATTTCTTATACAGTTTGAAACAGAATTCTTGTATCTTATACGAAATTCGAAAATCAGAGTATCAAAACTTTTCCAAAAATATAAGTAAGTCAAAAAGTACTTACCCCAAAGCCTAACCAGATCTGAATATAGCTTTTTTTTACCCTCTAAACGACGTTATCTTGAAAAACACGAAATACAAAAGTTGAAGATAACGAAAAGACCTCTCCGAAAAGTCCAGAATCATTGATTTCTGACTTATTATGAATATTCTACGAATCTTACAAGACTGTTGATTTTTGCTGAGAAGAGCCCTACGAATTTTATTAATTAAGGCAGGGAAGACGAATAGGGTGTATTTATAAAGAGACAAAATCCTATATCTTAACCTACAAGTTATCCATATTAGAATTGGATCCAAATTTTAGGCCCATTAGTCTAATTCAATTTTAAATCCTAGTCCTTTTCTAATTTTAATATTTTTTTTCTATTATTCTATTATTGATCGAATTCTAAAAATTACGGGATATTACATACTACCCTCCTTAAAAAGAATTTGGTCCCCAAATTCACAACAATCCTAAAGTTCGAGACACATCTACCCCATCTACCCGTGATCTATCAAAGGTCAAACTATGGTCCACATGAACGCATCCTAGAGAATGTACTAGTCCCATACCTAATACACTCCAAAAGACAGCCTGCTCTTGATACCAACTGTAACAGCCCGCACTTCCGGACCATTAATTCGAAACCAAAATTAAAATAAAATACAATTTACTAATACGAAAATCTATTACAAAGGTCACTATTACAAACGCGCAGCTAAAAGCGGAGTCCAAAAGCCAATCTACTCCAATTCTAAGGTCCTCGAACTCCAACGATATCCAACTCGAACCTTAGACGAAACCTGAAATTGTATGGGGTGAGCTACAAAGCTCAGCAAGTACAAGTTGACTAACTATTTAACTGAAAACAATAGGTGTTTTTAATAAAACAATTTTTCTCAAAATAATAATAATTTTTTAAAAATAATTTCTAAAATAAATCTAACCCAAAGTTTTATATTTTAAAATTCAGAATTTAAAACAGAAGAGAGCATATTTTTATAACAGATTAGAACTGCGTAAAATAGAACGAAACGATAATTCTTATAAATACCACAGTCTTGATCTACGACCACACTTTGCCAGTAGCCGACATCTAATTCTTATTCTTATTCTCATATACCACACTTTGCCAGTGGTCGGCATCTAAAATTCAATAATTACGCGCCCTTAATAGATATCTAAATTTGCATACTCGTGCGCCTACTAAGGGTATCTAAGGCTAGTTCCGGAACTATATCGTAAATTACGAACGGGTTCGAAAACGTAGAGACTGGGTTTCAAAAGATTCTCGTATCTTATTTCTTATACAGTTCGAAACAGAATTCTTGTATCTTATACGAAATTCGAAAATCAGAGTATCAAAACTTTTTCGAAAATATAAGTAAGTCAAAAAGTACTTACCCCAAAGCCTGACCAGATCTGAATATAGCTTTTTTTTTACCCTCTAAACGACGTTATCTTGAAAAACACAAAACACGAAAGTTGAAGATAACAAAAAGAACTCTCCGAAAAGTCCAGAATCACTGAATTCTGACTTATTATGAATTTTCTAAGAATTTTACAAGACTGCTGATTTTTGCTGAGAAGAGCCCTACGAATTTTATTAATTAAGGCGGGGAAGACGAATAGGGTGTATTTATAACGAGACAAAACCCTATATCTTAACCTACAAGTTATCCATATTAGAATTGGATCCAAATTTTAGGCCCATTAGTCTAATTCAATTTTAAATCCTAGTCCTTTTCTAATTTTAATATTTTTTTTCTATTATTCTATTATTGATCGAATTCTAAAAATTACGGGAAATTACAGTTGACTCCTTAAGAAATAATAGGGTTTGTGTTATTCTCTATCAACTGTCAACTCATATCTCATAAAAGTGCCTACGTACCCTATTTATAAGGATCAAGCCTCACGTAGTTCTTGGGGAACCAGTCACGTAGGCTAGAGTTAGGGTTCTTCAACCCGTGCAGCCCAAGCCAATGATAAAAGTCAGACCTTCAGCCAATTAGTCATGTAAATCTCGACCGGCTCCACACGCTTCCTACAATCTCGCGACATCTCCGCATTTCTTCCCGTAATTATAGGAACAACCCGTGTCGGTCCCGAAATCTACGAGCAACTCAGTCATCTGTGAGTCACTTTCCATGTTGCACACAAAGTTCTTTAATGCGGGCCGGCCTCGTTACCTCAGCCCGCACCGCCTTCCTTTTTAATTAATAAATATAATGTTTCCTTCGTTTTCATAAGATGTGGGCTTATGGGCCCAGCCTGCGTGTGGGTACCTGAGCCCAGCTCGTGTATGGGCACCTGAGCCCATATCGCGTGTGGGCACCTGAACCCAGATCGCGTGTGGGCACCTGAGCCCAGCTCATGTATGGGCTATAACGACTCGTGTATTTTTAAATTATTTAAATATGTGATTATGGAAATTATTAAATAAATAAAGTATGTGTATTGGTTTTGACCACTATGTGTTGTTTGATTAGTAGCTATGTGTGATTTATGGTATACCGGATTGTCCGCGTGATTAATTCTGGAGCCGTATTGAATTATTTTCACTTTCAAAAGTGGATTTAGTGCAACTTTATTTGCATAAATATTTGGATTGTCTCTAAAATTATTTTTATGGTTCTATAATTTTAATAATTATTTTTAGGACTTTATAAAATTGAGAATCGATATGTCATTAATTATTTATTTTTAAATAATTTTTTGAGTATGTTTAATGGTTAAATCCATATTTAATTATGAAAATCTTCAAAAATTATGAAACTTATATTTTATTAAGTTCATATTATTCTGAGAATTTTAAAATTATTTTGGGAATTTTTGAGATTAATTTTACCCGCGCGTTGATTCGTTTATTTGTTAAAAGCGGGTATAAATTGTGTTTCAGAAATTATTTAAAAATTTTGAAATTCATGTTTTATAAACTTTGGGATATTTGAAATCTTTTAAAACTATTTTCGTGATTTTATGAAATTATTTTAAGTGCAGCTCAGTTCGTTAATTATTAAATACAGGTACGAATTGCATTTCAAAAATAACTTAAAAATTTTGAAAATTTTATTCTATTAACTTTCGGATATTTCGTGCATCTTGGGACTAAATTTGTAATTTTCGATAAGCTTTGGGGTACGGTTAACTCGTTTTTTAAGGGAAGCGGACCGAAAATAGGGCTTTCGGGTATAATCAGAGACACGTATCCTTCATATTGGACACGTGGTCGGCTTGGCAGAGGTGTGGAAACCCATTTATCCTAATCTAAAGAGATAAACATTCATATCTCCTTTTCTCTCTATGTCCTATCGGAAAGAAAAATCTGATACATAAATTGGAGAGAAAATCTCGCATATCTCTCCTTCGGTTTCATCTCGGATTGCCCTGCTTCGATTCGTGGCAGGTTCTGTGCCCGGTATCTTTTCTTTTCCGATGAGGCTGCGTTTTCCGGTGAGTTGCCACCGCGGATTCCGGCTGCCTATTTCGCCATGTTTCTGTTTATCTATGTATATAGATATACCTGTGTATATTTGTATATATATGCGTGAACAGTGTGTTGGTGTTGGGTTCTTGTTGCTGTCTCTGTTATTTACTTTCTGCGCGTGTCCTGTGCTGTGTTGCTTGAATGTATACTTTAATCTACTGCTGCTTGTGTTGATTTACTGATTAAATCTTTATTTTTGCAGAATAAATATATATAATTGATTAAAAAATTTGTGAAATAAAGATATATTTGTGTGAGATTTTATTTCGTAATCGGCGAAGTTTCGCGTTGGAAACCCGGGAAATTATCGGGTACCCGCGAAATTTTGCCGCCGTTCGCGATGACTCGTTATGAGCGGATGGTGGACGGTGATGAATTTATTCTGAGTCCTAATTTTTATAAAATAAATAAAATTAGTCGTGTAATTAGTTTCGCATGAGAATGGTTGTGGAATTGTGAAAATTGGATTGTGATTTGTGTTATTGACGTCGATGATGTTCCGACGGGTAGTTCGATAAACAAAGGGGACGCTTTCCGATTTCTGGGAAATCGAACTACGGAAATACGGGAACGTATCCGAGGATTATCGGGACGTCGAGCGAGTCTAAGTAAATACATATATGTATGTTTTATACAAAACCTGATTATATATTGTAGTGAAATGTTTTGCCAAAACCAATAACCCTAATTTCATACAATGACGAGTATACGTATTTTCTGAAATGAACACCGAATTGATTTTTGAGGACGTGAACCCTAACTGATGCCTGTATTGCAATAATGTATGTGTTACGAGTCGGGTTTTGTTAGCGCATGGGTAGATTGTTAGCGAGGATATGTCAAGCATAATTGAATGTCTAAGTTAGGGTGTTTCGACCTTGTAGGTTCTAGTCGGAATGCCCGAGAATTGGCATTGGACGAAAGATAGTTGGTGGTTAGTCGAAAAGCTCAGTAAGGTTCCAATCAAAGCACTTAAGTGTTGAGGTCGAATCCAGAGTGATCTAGTGAATAGACAATAAAGCCTGAGCGATAGAGTCGGCTCAGAGTCGATCAGTAATAGTTGTAAAGCCCTGTAAGGCATGTACTTCTGAACTTTTCTTCAAGATATATTGCAGATATTTTCGAACTGTTTCATAACATGTCGCTATTATTCAAAATAACTTATGTTTTATATTGCAAGTGCTTTAAACTATTTAACCTTGAACCCTGATCTTTCTTGATCTTGAGACATAAGCCTTATTCTTTGTAAACCATCCTTTGTTGATTTTCAGATACCAAACCACCCAAATATGATACTATTCCCCAAATGTATAACTACCAAACACCAAACACTGAAAGAGAATTGTTTGAAAACATAGAAACTTTTATACCCCAACCATTTTTATAACATCAAAGAACTATACCTTGAAAAATCATTATTTGTCTAATACCTGATTCTTTTACAGGCTGAAAACCGTTTCTCATACATACCCTGATATACCCTTGTGATATCCATGAATTTCCTTACATTTTTATTCAAGTGTTTAATCATCATTGATTATGATCTTGTTTTATTGAATTATATTGTTTATCATATTGAACTGCTTTAGAATTGGATAGTTTTTTTTAGATATGGACCAGATTCGTGGTCAGACCATAGCAATGGTCAAGTTAGGCCAATGTGTGCCTTGGATCCGGTAATTAGAGCAGTGTTGTGTGCTTTGCTCGGGATTAGTGCGTGACTGATCAACAGCCTAACCTTGGTTTTAAAACTTAAAATGAATATCCAATTCTAATGATTATTTAACAATAAACTTGATTCTTCTGAATCATTCCATTTGAACATTGCTTAACCTCAGTTATCACTGTTATGACTTGCTGAGCTAGTTAGCTCACCCTTGCGATTCTTTATATATATTTTACAGTTGAAAAGGATATGGATGATAGAGAAATTCCTCAGTCCAAAGTGCGGGATAAGGATTCAGTTGAGTTCGATCGAGCTAGTAGGAGTTTCACATGGTAGTGAGATAGTAAGAGTGTAAGAATAATTTCATTATCAGTTGTAAGTTAAATTAGTTGGGATTTGATACGTTGTAATAAAAGTTAAGGTTGTGGCTTATTTTCATACTTTAACCTGTCGCGATCCATGGTTGTGTAAAGCAGGGTCATTACGCATAATATTTCTTATACAGGTTTATATTTTGTGTATGTGTTGTGGACCCCAAACTTCTGACCCGGGTTTGGAGGGCGCCACAGGTTGGTATCAGAGCTATAGGTTATAAGTCACTGAAACAAGCCTAGATTGTCGGGATTGGGTAGAGGGTTAGGAGTAGGAATAGGAAATAGAAAGATAAGTCGTCGTGAGGATAAGTGCAAGTGTAATAACCCCAATTTTTGGAATTTTTGAAACCCTTATGAATAGTGCTTTTGCTGATTATGCTGAATAAGAAAACTTTTCATACCACACTATGTAGGGGTTCTTTTATTGATCTTCTGAGATATTATTAGTACTCTATGTGGTATATAAGTGTATGTAAAGATCGTCAGAATCTAAATCCAAACGTTTTGATTTTTCCCGAAAATCCACCAGATACCGAAAGAATTGAGTATAAGGGAACAGGATAAAAAGGATTTAAATTCAAGGATTATAAGAGAGGATCATAAAAGGAATATAATGTATTGAGAAAGGTTAAGGAAACCCAAGTAATAAGATCCCGGGTATGATCTCTCAAACGATAAACGATAAACGAAAACGAAAGTTAAGCGAACCGTATAACAGATCAGCGGTCATTAGCCAAGTAATTAGAAGCTAATCAAAGAGGTTAGTGAGGATGATGTCATCAAACCAACAAGAAGAGGACAAGTGTGGGAGGATGACATAACATGATGACCTAAGCATGACGAAAGAGAAGGGTGTTGTTGGTTGATTGTGAACCACACAAAATTCACCATGGTTAAAAGTAATAAATCAAAACAAAAGCAAGCAACCAAGCAAAACAAATCACAAAATCACAAAAACACAAAGTTGACTTCATTCTTCAAGAAAGCTCTCGGCTTTTCTTCTTTTTCAAAGAGGAAAAATCCAAAATCCAAGTTCCAAGCTTCATTAATTAGTGAGGTAATTATCTAAGACTCCTTATGCATAGATATAGATATCCTATAAGTTTAAGCTTCAATTTCCTTCACAATCTCTCCCAAAAATTCATGGAAGAAGAGGGTGAATAGTGTTTTTCAAGAACTTAAAATTTTGTTCTTGAGTGTTTATTTAGATTAAGCTTTGGTAAGGACTTTCAAGGGTGATTCCAAGCTCCTTAGTTACTTTTACTCACCAAGGAAGGTATAATCTCTTAACCTAGCTTTGTTATTGAATGTTAAGAGCTTAATATGAGTATTATAGTTCATAAGAGGCTTGATTGTTCTGTATGTAGAGATTAGTTGGTTTTGTGATGTTTTTGGAGTTGTAAATCTTGGTTATTAGTTAAAGAACTTAAGAATAGTTTTAGTTTATGTTTGAGATTAATATAAATTGGAAAAACTTGAGGTGTTGGGCTGTTTTAGTACGGTATGGATGGATTTTGGTTATATGGTTGAATTGTGGTTGGTTTGTGGATCATTTGGAGTAGAATAAAAATTGGTAATCGCGTAAACATAGCCGTCGTAATGTCCGATTTACTATAGACTGTTTTTGTTCTTAACATCAGGACCTGAGAACTCACTGTTAGGTTTTGACCATTGCCATGATTAGATAGTTCATGTTACGAGCTTCGTTTTGATATGTGGTTCGTTTGAATCCGATATACGGTTTAGGAGAAACGACCGTTTTAAGTAACGGCGTTTCGCGAACGAACCATTACCCCTCGCCTTACTTTGAAACCTTGGTTAAGGCCCTTAAATGACTAATTGGAGTATGAAACAATTATGTAAAGTGGACTAGGTAGTTGGTAGGGTATTCGCGAAAGCGTCGCCTTAAAAATCGTAACGGTTAATTTATTAAAAATGGTGGAGCCGAGGGTACTCGAACGACTTATGTGATTTGTTAAGCGTAGAAATGACCATAAGCAAATGTTAGGGTTCAATTGGTTAAAGTCTAGTTTCTTAAGCGACCGTGGTTTAATTTCGGATTATGTTGTTGTTCATAGGTTACCGGATCCACTCTAAGCTTAAGTCTACCCCGGAGCACTCAGGCAAGTTTTCTACCCGTTATACTGTTGTTGTGATGTATACATATGTATATGCATTATCTTGTGATAGATGCATGGTGGTTAATTAGCAAATCTTGCGATATATTGGAGCATGTGATATGGTATATATGCATGTCTGTTTCGTAATCTTGATATATATAGTTGATTCAATTGCTTATAAGTTGCATAATACCTATGCTAGAGATAAGCAGTAGTTGCGTATACCCTTAGTATAGGGGACCCAAAGGTGAACATTTTCTAAAACCGGGAATCGGTGTTCCCGAGTATATTGTATATATTTATATATATATATATAGATATAGTTTTCAAAACTATGAACGAATAAGGTTTATTCGATAACTTTATTTTTATTAATGAATATTATTTTGAATATTCATTCGAGAGCTTATGACTCCGTTTATTTTATTAATGAATATTATTTTGAATATTCATTCGAGGACATATGACTCCGTTTATTTTACTAATTAATATTATTTTGAATATTTATTCGAGGACATATGACTCCGTTTATTTTATTTAATGAATATTATTATTTGAATATTCATTCGAGGACTTATGACTCCGATTATTTACTAATTATTATTCTTAATTTTATTAAAGAATAATGTGTCGATAATCAAACTCACTTTTGATTATTCAAATAAAGATAGTACTTTCGTATAAGTATATCTTTGGTTATTTAATATTCATTTCAAGTATAAGTATTAAAACTTCTACTTCAATTATTTTCATAAAGATTATTCTTTATGGGAATATTATTTAAATAATAATATTCAGATATTTTCTAATATATTGGGACTGATTTATTTTATTAAATCAGCATCACTCCAAACATTCTTAAAAATGTTTTCGAGTCTTCAAAATGATTTTAAAGGTTAGGGCGGATCCCAAAACTCATTTTTATATTTAAGATCCTCCTTTCGAAGGGGATTTAAATACTCGCTCAAAACCTGAGGGATCCGGCTCTGTGGTGTATTTTATATTCGCAACAAGGTTGCTATTATTATAAAAGAGTTTTTGATTACTTACCCAACACTCGGGAAGTAAAATTCTTGGAATAAGTTAATTCATTAACAGGCATCGCCTGGGAAATATCGGTGAGTTTTCCTTTCCAACTAGATACGACTTCTTGGTGGAGCCGTATCAACAAGTTTCTACTTGGGGAAAGGAGGGACGAGCTTTACGTTTCAGAGTCATGGATTTCATCTGAACTAGGAGTGGCATAAGTTGTCGAGTAGCGCCGGCCCAGCCTTATTATATTGGCCCAAATGGCCCGGAAGTTCCGCTAAGACGGTCCATTCCTTAGGAGTCCAGTGTTCGGTTGACAAGTAAATTCGACAGGTTCTCCTCTACATGTAGAAAATGGTGGGGTTGCACTACTACGACTGATCATCGTAAGTGGTCTTCCTGGCGCGGCAAACTCCCGTAATGAGTTCATCATCCAATTGGATATTTCTGCAACACTACCCAGAGCACTTCGATAGAAAGGCTACGGTTGGGCGATTGTTGAGTGTTGGCAGGGTCAAGTTTTCAAAATGATGTTTGCATCAAATGAAGTATCTCGTAACTTCATTTTATTTTGATGATATTTTAAAGATTGATTCTATACAAGTTTTGTCTCGTAGCTTAATCTATGCGATGAACTATTTATACCTTGAACGGTGGTGGTTCAAGTAGTATTCGGAAAAGATTTAAGTATATTGGAGTATCTTGTAACTTCATCTTTTCAACTTATATCCAGTTAATGATTATCTTATGAATGACAAAGATTTTCAGAAAAATGTTGAGACAAGGTTAGATATATGAGATCACCTTGCAACGATATTTTTATACAGTTATAAACTGGAACTTTGTGTATATTATACATGTCAGAGGATTTCAAAGATTGTGAAAAGTATATATGTATATATATATATATATACTGAATATTTTGTGACTTGGTCACGTTAAGATATCAAACTTGGTTCATTTCTTCTTGACCAAGATTTTCATGAGTACTATGAGAATGCTCATATATTGTTAATTATAATACATATTATTTCGGTGGGCTTGTTGCTCACCCTTGCTTTCTTCTTTCATCACACAACAACAGATAGAAAAGATGGACATGACCAAGCTTCCAATTCGCAAGCGGTTAGGAAATGTTCCGCAGTTTTTTGGAAGCATTGATGCCGCCGTAGCTGAGGTAGGAACTACCAATAGGCTAGGCTTTCAACTATTGATGAACCAGACTAATGTATATTATGAATTGAAATAATGGCAAAGAATATGTAAATTATTCAGAAACCCTTTTGAGGTGAAATGGTTTATAATTGTGGAGTAAAATGACTTGTGTTATTTTTGGTATTCATCTCTGAGACTATAACTTGTGGTGTGTGTGTGTGTGTATTGTGGGGTCATAGTACGCAGCAGTTGGTTGATTGTTAAGGTTAAGTATTATTAAGGGAAATGGAACTCGTGACAACCCGAATTCCCGACCCCGGATTTGGGGGTGTTACAGAAATGGTATCAGAGCCAAGCGTTATAAACCTCAGAGATGATGTGGCGTTAAGATAATAAGTTCACTAAGATAATAAAAACTCTTTCCAAGTTCATAGTCGGGCTACATAACGTAGTACTGACAGTTAAAACCCTTATGGGAACCCTTATAAATATCGTGATAGAAGCGTAGTTCGTTATCGTATATGGTAGTGGGACTCTGAACCCTAAGGTTGAGGAGCAATAACGCGATGATGTTTTATTACTTATTGGAGATCAGATTGTGGATCCGATAGAGCGTCCTAACGCGGGACCGAAAGATGTTCATATTAAGGATGTAGCGGTTGAGGATGTTGTCCTAGAAGGGATTGTTGCTTAGGAGGATCCCGTGGAGGATCCTGACAAGAATAAATAAAGGACCACTGAGGAATTGATGACCATGGTTAGGGCGACTATCAGAGGAAGGATTGGTCGGTTACTACCGGAGGTTCGTTCAAGTTCGTAAAATAGTAGCCCCTTTAACGCACTTACTCGTAAGACTGAGAAGTTCGAATGGACAGAGAAATATGAGAACAACTTTTAAGAACTGAAGCAAAGGTTGGTGACGACCCCTATGTTGGAATTGCCAGATGGAAAAGGAGATTTTGTGAATTATAGTGACGCTTCGCATAAGGAATTAAGGTGCTTCTTATACAACACAACAAGGTAATCGCGTACGCGTCAAGACAATTAAGGGAATATAAAATTCGATATCCCCACCCATGAGCTTGGGCTCATGGCGATAGTTTTGCCCTAAAGATTTTAGGCACTACTTGTATGGAGAGAAGTGCGAGATGTACATAAGCCATAAGTGCTCTAGTACATTTTCACGCAGGAAGAGCTCAACATGCGCTAGAGGAGGTGGTTAGAGCTAATCAAGGAATACGATTATGAGATTCTTTATCATCCAGGGAAAGCCAAAATGGTGGCTAAATCCCTTAGTATAAAAGAGAGACTCAAGATGATAATGTCTTTGGGAGAGTTGATAAGAGATTTTGAGAAAATGGAGATAGAAGTGAAGGTAGCTGGAGCCGGTACCGAAACGCTGTTTGAGATTGCAATACAGCCTGAATTATCGAAAAAGATCATATTGTGCCAAGAAAAAGTGATGAATGAAGGCAGAGAGTCAATGACTGGAGAAGAGATTAATACCAAGAAAGATGATAAGGGAATAACGAGGTATTCCTACAGAATTTGGGTTCCAAACGTTTAAGAGCGTAAGGACTGGATCTTAGATGAAATCCATAGCTCGAGGAATAAGATTTAGGGCAAACCCCGAATGTGATAGTCAGGGAGGTTGCCATTAAGAAAGAAGGAGCCCATAACATAATGAAGTGGAAAACAAGGATTTTTAACGTATAAGATAACCCCAAGTATGGGAGAAGGATGAAACATTTCATACTAAGGAAACAGAAAGTTGAGTAAGGAAAGGAGACCCGATACGGTACTCCTATTGGGAAATCCATGGACCTGCCTAAAACAAAACTTATACTTTTACCCTAACCACCACCTTGAGGAAACAATGTGGGGTGAAATTCTTTCAGGACCTTTAAGTCGCTAAGCTCTCAGAGTTCCAAGGAAATAGCTGACCCAGCCGAGGCAAGAGCCTGGCTAAAGGAAATACAGGAATCATTTGAGATTCTAAATGATTGATGAATCACAAAAGACTGTTTTTGTCACTTACCCTCCTAAGAGAGAGGCCACCCGCTGGTGAAAGGCCAAGGAAGGCACGGAGCAAGAGATTATAATAAACTGATTTAAGTTCAGTCAATTGTTTTCAGGAAAGTACTTCCCAAGGTTATGGAGATAGTGTAAAAGCTTTAGAGCCAGAACAAAGGCAGAAGAGTATGATGAATTATGAATCTAAGTTGTAAAAATTGTCAAGATTCGTTCTGAGGACACGAATCCAGAATGATGGGATGTTTGAAATCAATGCTTATGTTGTGTTGGTTCATGAAATAATGATAAGAGAAAGGAAAATAAAAAGAAACTAAAGTGGAAAGGAATATAAAGGCAATAGAGTTTGAGGAATGATAAGGGAGTTGGGTATGAGGAAACCCTAAAGACTTGTAGCAATAGAAATAGAAAAGTATGTAATCGTCAGGATAAGGGTGATTCACTATGAGTTAAAGTTGATGATTGAAGGAATAAGAGATACATATATTTTATCCCCTGTAAGTTGGGAGGATTCGAGGAAACCTTGAGATAGTTCGAAGGATAAATAATGAGACGCAGATAGACTGAGGAGACAAGGAAGTAAGAAATTAGGAAAATTAGATGAAGGAAGTGACCTTCAAGAATGTGAAGTGTAAGACCGGTGGTTTGATACCCAGAAAGGGAGACGCCAGGTATGAAAGATATCCCAACATCGAGATGACTGTTGAGATAAACAACAAAAGTAAATAAGGAATTATTAAGAAGAAGTTCACGTTGAACACGACCAATATCTTCCAGAACATCCTTGTTATCATTACCCAATTTAGGCAAGAAAAGCGGATAACCGTTGTTATCTTTTGGAGGCCATATTGATTGACCTCATTTTGAATACAGATGTTATTATGAAATTCGGCATATACTATCGAGGTGGGAATGATTGAATAAGACACCCTTATCAGGGATATATGACTTGATTTATCCATGGAAGGATGCATGTACCTTTTTAAAGGTGGAATTAAAGATAGAACATCGGTAACTTAAAATGAATCCTAGGGGAATGCATAAAGGTTGGCATTTCACCCTTAATAGGGATAGTATGAGTTTTGACAGTATGAATTGGAAAGGATTAAGGTAATAACAACCTTTAAGTATTAGTGGAGAAATTTTTCAGAAACATATAGACAATGGTTCTAGTATTAGTAAAGGGTATTTTGATATGCCCTGTATCTAGGGAATACAGGAGGAACGATTCAAGGATAACCTTAGAGGTTTTACAAGGAGAAAGGTAATATTCAAAATTCTCAAGAATAAAAATTTTGATAAAGGAAATATGACATAATAAAAATAATGCCAAGTGGGGCACATGTTAAACCATGAGAAAGTATAGATTGAACCCAACAAAGGTCAAGAATGGTGAAAACAAGAAGGACCCAAGATAAGAGACGTCCTAAGTATGATCGAGAGTCAGTCGTGACAATGATTAACCTCTAAAGACTGAGGCAATAACTTATAGAAAAATGGTGGTATTTTTTTTACCCATCAAATTTTAAGGAAAACATCTTCACACAAGCAGTGATTGGAAATGAGGTAGAAAATTTAGTTGGAGATCGTTCAAACGACATTGATTGTAAGGAAATTTTACTATCAGGAAAGGCCAAAGAGGTGGCTGGCTGACACTTTAAGTATAAGAGAGCAATTATAGGCGTTTGTGCCAGAGGAATACAGTAATGATGGTTG
Source organism: Apium graveolens (assembly GCF_009905375.1). Lineage (NCBI taxonomy): Eukaryota > Viridiplantae > Streptophyta > Magnoliopsida > Apiales > Apiaceae > Apium > Apium graveolens. The sequence continues at coordinate 100,294,731 of NC_133655.1, read as the reverse complement.
AAGCCGTAAATGTTGTATTATGGTTTGGAAGATTGACATTCCTTCTGATGACTGTGCAATACCCAACCGTAATAGTAGTTGGTAAAGGTTTAATTCGTGTAATCGCCATGAGCGGGCTATCTATCTTAGAAGGTCATATCTTGAGAATAATCCAGGACCATGTTTCAAAAAGGACTAAACGAACCTTTGAGTTAAGTCTTCTATTGAAGGCATATGATTAAGAATGGTATTAACCTGCTATCGTTTCTTTGATTGAAACTCTTCTGCAATTTTAACTGCTTGATGTCATGAAAGTACGTCAGGATCTGGAGTGTTCTTCATGAATTATGAATGGGGATTATGTTAACTCCTTAGAAGAATTTGATACGACAGGTATGGACTCCGTATGGTTAACTATTAAGATCCAAGGAAAATGAATAACTACAGTAGGTCAGTGGTGGACCATAGTAATGCAACAATGATTCTGCGAGTAATGAGCCGATTACAGTCGTGAGAGTTATATTGGAATGGATGTGAGATTGAGTACCACTAATCGGGTCGTGGTGGTGTATAAGTTATCATGGATAGACTATTTAAGTAGATCATCTACCTATTGAATATTTATTCTTTTATCAATAGAGAGTCGTATTATTATACGAGGAAGGTTGCGGTGCAAGCATAGAATTCTAGTAACAATGATGTCTAGAATGAGATCCCAGATTCGATTTTCGATGTCGAGGGAGTTTCAAAGGTGATTGTGTATAAGCTCGAGGAAGAGCATGGGTCCATAGAATGATGGACGGAATAGCAAAAAAAAATTTAGGCATGTGATATACGATGCTATAATATTTGATGTTGATATATATACATATATGTTTTGTTCTCCTATGTTAAACCTCTATAGTTCAGAGGTAGATTCCAAGCCAGGTATTTGGTGGCAGTATATTATATATATACAATTCTCTTCCGTTCGTTCTTTTCTCTTCTTTTCATTTCATGTAAGTTGAGAAGAACAACCCTTCCAGAAGGGGAGGTATTGCCGAATGACTATCTGTGTGACAGAAGCCTAGTAGGATACCACATGTTGTTTAATTGCTTGTTAAGTACTAAAGGCTGGCCACCTTCTGTACTAACTATGCGATATAACAAGTGTTCATGATCATAGTGATCTCTCAATAAATTCTTTTACTTCTATATGATTGATCAAACTTTGGAAAATAGAAACAACAGAAAAAAGAGTAGTAAAGTTATGGTGGTATTCGGAATGGAAACACGTTCGTGATACTAAGGTTGACGAAATTATTAAAAGGTTATAGAATGCTAACGAGCAAAAGTGTAAGCAGTATAGTATTATGTACGGAAGATAGTAAGGACTACGAACTAGAAAAGAATGGGTATTGAGAAGCAAAACCTATAATGCTAGAAGCTATGATGAGAGTCTATGCAATAGACTTGAAAGAATTTGGAATGGTCACTTAGCACGGATTGAGTTTTCTTACGACAATAGATCATATGTCATTATCGAGATGTCGCCTTATGAGATCCTTGAGGGAAGACAATGTCGATCTCCCTTATGTTAGGATGAAGATTGTAGAGCGCAAGATGCTCGGACCCGCAGTAGTCCAAAGGATCAAGGATATAATAGATCTAATCAGAGGACGGCTGGTAGTAGCCCAAGGTGGACATAAGAAGTATGTTGATTTGACATGAAAGGACAAAGAATAGGAAGTAGGGGACCTAATGTTGTTATATGTATTCCCTTGGAAAGGATGGATGAGGTTCGGAAAGAAAGGAAAGCTAAGCCCATGAATTGTTGGACCCTTGGATATATTAAGACGTATTGGGAAGTTAGCATATGAGCTATCCCTACCCCCGAACATGTAGCAAGTTCATAACGTGTTCCACGTATCAATGTTAAGGAAGTATAATTCGGATGCCAGACAAATAGGGGCATATGAGTGCATAGGCATGCAACCAGACGTAACCTATATGGAGCAACCAGAAAGGGTTATAGATTGAAAAAGGAACAAGTGCTTAGGAGAAGGGTTATCAAACTATTCAGAGTTTGATGGAAGAACCACAATGTGGGAAAAATTACTTGAGAGTTAGAAAGTGCAATGCTAAGAAAGTATCCCTATTCATTTTTTATCTGATTCCGGGACGGAATTCTTTTAAGGAGGGGAGACTGTAATAACCCCAATTTTTGGAATTTTTGAAACCCTTATGAATAGTGCTTTTGCTGATTATGCTGAATAAGAAAACTTTTCATACCACACTATGTAGGGGTTCTTTTATTGATCTTCTGAGATATTATTAGTACTCTATGTGGTATATAAGTGTATGTAAAGATCGTCAGAATCCAAATCCGAACACTTTGACTTTTCCCGAAAATCCACCAGATACCGAAAGAATTGAGTATAAGGGAACAGGATAAAAAGGATTTAAATTCAAGGATTATAAGAGAGGATCATAAAAGGAATATAATGTATTGATAAAGGTTAAGGAAACCCAAGTAATAAGATCCCGGGTATGATCCCTCAAACGATAAACGAAAATGAAAGTTAAGCGAACCGTATAACAGATCAGCGGTCATTAGCCAAGTAATTAGAAGCTAATCAAAGAGGTTAGTGAGGATGATGTCATCAAACCAACAAGAAGAGGACAAGTGTGGGAGGATGACATAACATGATGACCTAAGCATGACGAAAGAGAAGAGTGTTGTTGGTTGATTGTGAACCACACAAAATTCACCATGGTTAAAAGTAATAAATCAAAACAAAAGCAAGCAACCAAACAAAAAAAATCAAAAAATCACAAAAACACAAAGTTGACTTCATTCTTCAAGAAAGCTCTCGGCTTTTCTTCTTTTTCAAAGAGGAAAAATCCAAAATCCAAGTTCCAAGCTTCATTAATTAGTGAGGTAATTATCTAAGACTCCTTATGCATAGATATAGATATCCTGTAAGTTTAAGCTTCAATTTCCTTCACAATCTCTCCCTAAAATTCATGGAAGAAGAGGGTGAATAGTGTTTTTCAAGAACTTAAAATTTTGTTCTTGAGTTTTTGTTTAGATTAAGCTTTGGTAAGGACTTTCAAGGGTGATTCCAAGCTCCTTAGTTACTTTTACTCACCAAGGAAGGTATAATCTCTTAACCTAGCTTTGTTATTGAATGTTAAGAGCTTAATATGAGTATTATAGTTCATAAGAGGCTTGATTGTTCTTTATGTAGAGATTAGTTGGTTTTGTGATGTTTTTGGAGTTGTAAATCTTGGTTATTAGTAAAAGAACTTAAGAATAGTTTTAGTTCATGTTTGAGATTAATATAAATTGGAAAAACTTGAGGTGTTGGGCTGTTGTAGTATGGTATGGATGGATTTTGGTTGTATGGTTGAATTGTGGTTGGTTTATGGATCATTTGGAGTAGAATAAAATTTGGTAATCGCGTAAACATAGCCGTCGTAATGTCCGATTTACTATAGACTGTTTTTGTTCTTAATATCAGGACCTGAGAACTCACTGTTAGGTTTTGACCATTGCCATGATTAGATATTTCATGTTACGAGCTTCGTTTTGATATGTGGTTCGTTTGAATCCGATATACGGTTTAGGAGAAACGACCGTTTTAAGTAACGGCGTTTCGCGAACGAACCATTACCCCTCGCCTTACTTTGAAACCTTGGTTAAGGCCCTTAAATGACTAATTGGAGTATGAAACAATTATGTAAAGTGGACTAGGCAGTTGGTAGGGTATTCGCGAAAGCGTCGCCTTAAAAATCGTAACGGTTAATTTATTAAAAATGGTGGAGCCGAGGGTACTCGAACGACTTATGTGATTTGTTAAGCGTAGAAATGACCATAAGCAAATGTTAGGGTTCAATTGGTTAAAGTCTAGTTTCTTAAGCGACCGTGGTTTAATTCCGGCTTATGTTGTTGTTCATAGGTTACCGGACCCACTCTAAGCTTAAGTCTACCCCGGAGCACTCAGGCAAGTTTTCTACCCGTTATACTGTTGTTGTGATGTATACATATGTATATGCATTATCTTGTGATAGATGCATGGTGGTTAAGTAGCAAATCTTGCGATATATTGGAGCATGTGATATGGTATATATGCATGTCTGTTTCGTAATCTTGATATATATAGTTGATTCAATTGCTTATAAGTTGCATAATACCTATGCTAGAGATAAGCAGTAGTTGCGTAACCCTTAGTATAGGGGACCCAAAGGTGAACATTTTCTAAAACCGGAAGTCGGTGTTCCCGAGTATATTGTATATATTTATATATATATAGATATAGTTTTCAAAACTATGAACGAATAAGGTTTATTCGATAACTTTATTTTTATTAATGAATATTATTTTGAATATTCATTCGAGAGCTTATGACTCCGTTTATTTTATTAATGAATATTATTTTGAATATTCATTCGAGGACATATGACTCCGTTTATTTTATTAATGAATATTATTTTGAATATTCATTCAAGGACATATGACTCCGTTTATTTTATTTAATGAATATTATTATTTGAATATTCATTCGAGGACTTCTGACTCTGATTATTTACTAATTATTATTCTTAATTTTATTAAAGAATAATGTGTCGATAATCAAACTCACTTTTGATTATTCAAATAAAGATAGTACTTTCGTATAAGTATATCTTTGGTTATTTAATATTCATTTCAAGTATAAGTTTTAAAACTTCTACTTCAATTATTTTTATAAAGATTATTCTTTATGGGAATATTATTTAAATAATAATATTCAGATATTTTCTAATATATTGGGACTGATTTATTTTATTAAATCAGCATCACTCCAAACATTCTTAAAAATGTTTTCGAGTCTTCAAAATGATTTTAAAGGTTAGGGCGGATCCCAAAACTCATTTTTATATTTAAGATCCTCATTTCGAAGGGGATTTAAATACTCGCTCAAAACCTGAGGGATCCGGCTCTGTGGTGTATTTTATATTCGCAACAAGGTTGCTATTATGATAAAAGAGTTTTTGATTCCTTACCCAACACTCGGGAAGTAAAATTCTTGGAACAAGTTAATCCATTAACAGGCATCGCCTGGGAAATATCGGTGAGTTTTCCTTTCCAACTAGATACGACTTCTTGGTGGAGCCGTATCAACAAGTTTCTACTTGGGGAAAGGGGGGACGAGCTTTACGTTTCAGAGTCATGGATTTCATCTGAACTAGGAATGGCATAAGTGGTCGAGTAGCGCCGGCCCAGCCTTATTATATTGGCCCAAATGGCCCGGAAGTTCCGCTAAGACTGTCCATTCCTTAGGAGTCCAGTGTTCGGTTGACAAGTAAATCTGACAGGTTCTCCTCTACATATAGAAAATGGTGGGGTTGCACTACTACGACTGATCATCGTAAGTGGTCTTCCTGGCGCGGCAAACTCCCGTAATGAGTTCATCATCCAATTGGATATTTCTGCAACACTACCCAGAGCACTTCGATAGAAAGGCTACGGTTGGGCGATTGTTGAGTGTTGGCAGGGTCAAGTTTTCAAAATGATGTTTGCATCAAATGAAGTATCTCGTAACTTCATTTTATTTTGATGATATTTTAAAGATTGATTCAATACAAGTTTTTTCTCGTAGCTTAATCTATGGGATGAACTATTTATACCTTGAACGGTGGTGGTTCAAGTAGTATTCGGCAAAGATATAAGTATATTGGAGTATCTTGTAACTTCACCTTTTCAACTTATATCCAGTTAATGATTATCTTATGAATGACAAAGATTTTCAGAAAAAAACGTTGAGACAAGGTTAGATATATGAGATCACCTTGCAACGATATTTTTATACAGTTATAAACTGGAACTCTGTGTATATTATACATGTCAGAGGATTTCAAAGATTGTGAAAAGTATATATGTATATATATACTGAATATTTTGTGACTTGGTCACGTTAAGATATCAAACTTGGTTCATTTCTTCTTGACCAAGATTTTCATGAGTACTATGAGAATGCTCATATATTGTTAATTATAATACATATTATTTCGGTGGGCTTGTTGCTCACCCTTGCTTTCTTCTTTCATCACACAACAACAGATAGAAAAGATGGACAGGACCAAGCTTCCAATTCGCAAGCGGTTAGGAAATGTTCCGCAGTTTTCTGGAAGCGTTGATGCCGCCGTAGCTGAGGTAGGAACTACCAATAGGCTAGGCTTTCAACTATTGATGAACCAGACTAATGTATATTATGAATTGTAATAATGGCAAAGAATATGTAAATTATTCAGAAACCCTTTTGAGGTGAAATGGTTTATAATTGTGGAGTAAAATGACTTGTATTATTTTTGGTATTCATCTCTGAGACTATAACTTGTGGTGTGTGTGTGTACATTGTGGGGTCACAGTACGCAGCAGTTGGTTGATTGTTAAGGTTAAGTATTATTAAGGGAAATGGAACTCGTGACAACCCGAATCCCCGACCCCGGATTTGGGGGTGTTACAGCAAGTATATTAGTAGGTCTCCGGCACGGTTCGTGTTACAATTCGGGATTCTTAGCTTGCGACGTGATTTCCAGACAACGGAAATGGTAGATCTTGATTTCCCTGTATCATCTGATCGTTTGGAGCTTTCCGTTCGAGGATCGTCATCTTCTCCAAGATTTGAATTGCACCTTGTTCTTCCGTCAGTATTAATGGTATTACCTTCTGTTATAACAGTTACACCTCTTCAAGCTATTCTACACTATTCTACCACCTTTTGATACGAGATTACCTATTTAAGAACCTCCAACTATTTATTCTTGTTTTACTGGACATTCGGCTGTGAGTGTATCTCTTTAGGTTACCCTACATCCTGTTCTATACCCTCAGTTTAAAACTTGTCCTATGAAGCAATAGTACCTACGAGGATGGATTCGAGGGTTACTATAAATGGTGAGTACTTGAGATATAAATAAAGGTAAGAAGAAGTTTAGAAAGAAGATTCAAGTGTTCCAGAGGATAGCTGTTATCAGGATAACAGAAGCCATTAGTAATTAGGCCACCCGTGGCTAGCTTGTGGAATGGATTAGATAAGTATTAATAAGAGAGAGTTAGAGGAGATTATGGATCCGAAGATTTCTTGAAGTTAGATAATGGTATTATGATGATGTGATATATATTTTAACAAGGTGATGTGACATTAGCCGACTTGTTGACTATTGGATAGTCTGTTCCACTTAACGATTGTATAGTTGATAACGGGAGTATCACCAGTATGGAAGCTTTGAAATGAAGTTGTGAATAAGATAATACACAACGACAACTGAAGTTTTCATCGATTAAGGAAGGTAATAGACCCAATAAAGGAGAGAAGGTAGATTGAAGTGAATGGACCTTTATGTGATCATTTCTTTAATTTGGTACCTTGTGATAGGTAAGAAGGACAACAACCAACTCATATAGTAAGGACAACCAGGTTTGTGACTTTCAAAATTTTTAAAAAAGTTTTTGAAAAAGATTTTCCTTATAAAATTTCGAAAAACCTTTTTGAATAAAATAAGTTTTAAACATTGGTTGTCAAGTTACTACTTGAGTTTCTTGTTTGTTAAAAGACCTAGATTACCTGGAAAGATATTTATTTAGACTTGGTATTGTTAATTCAGAGAATAAAGTGATCCGCGATTATGAAGAAGTTGATTATTCCTAACAGTAAGGTGCCCATATTGTTTGATAAAATTAACAACATAATTAGCGTACAGAGTAACTATTCATCCTATTACTAGGACTATCAGAGTTCGAAGAATTCATTGATTTAACAGAAGCCGGGGCATGACCGAAGAAGATTGGGAAGATTTCCAGACCTTTCCAAAAGAAGAATATTATTAACAAAAGGATCATTATGTTGAATGATTCGGGGTTATTCAAAAATGAAAAGAGAAAACTCAAGGTTATCTGGTAGGGACACTATTATGATTGAATTGTTAAAGTATTATACGTGTAGGTGCGATGTTAAAGACGCAAGACGTGACAAGTAAGAATCTACCATAATGCTTAATTTGCAAAGGCATTTCAACGAACTTTTTAAAGTTATTATATGACACAATGGAGATATGATCGAACAAGCTCGAAAAATGAATACAAGTGAAATATGGATGGTGACCAATGGTATCATTCTTGTCTTCAATATTACAATGTTTATCCTCTTTTTGAATCCTGAATATATATGAACTTCTTTCCTTGAAAATTCTTTACGATGATAAGAAAATGGAGGATGTTGCATTCCTTTTCAAATTTAATTGTTCCTTTCAAGTTTTGCTTTCTGATTGGGACAAACAGTGTTATGGTGAGACACTTTGTCGGAATGACGAAGAGTCGGGTGGGACGCCACCTAATCATGTGCTGTATGCCATATGGTACGAAAGAATGGCCATCTTAAATACTAATGTGGTTGTCTCATTCATATTCAAATCCTTGTTTCTTCTTTCTTTTCAACTCTAATTTTTGTTGAATTGTGAATCCTTCTAGTTGTTTCGTTGTACTGTCGTTCTTTGCAAGAGTTTTTCAAACAGAAATTAACATATTATGGACCAAGCGGGCAAAGTTCCATCTACCTTTCACGCATGGAAAGCAAACAAGGGCATATGGCGAGAATTGCAAATCACTAACCAGGTCAGGGATGCACTAAGAATCAAGGGAATCTACTCCAATAAGGAATGTGTCTCCGAGAACGAGAATATGCGATTTTCCTGTGAAATATGTTATTCAGAATACGGACATGATGACATGGATGATTATGGTGAATACCTTATGCGTTAAAGTATTAAAAGATGCGAGAGAAACTTAATTGTTTATCTCTCAAGCTTTTGTTGATAAGATGAATTACCCTGTTGAATAGATAAGATTAGGATCAAAGGACTAACAAGTCAAGAATGTGTAATTGTTGAATAAGTAATTACCAATGGTGGAATTGAGATTTCTGGCAATAAGTTGTGAAGAATTGATATCATTTGAGATAAGAGGATTTGACATTATTTTAAGGAATGGACTAACTATTTAAGCGTAAGGCCTAGAGAGACTGTCTTGATGAAAGGATAATTTTGAAGATATTAACTAAGAATATGATGAGGTATAAAGAAAGAAGGAGAGTAAAGAATTTGTTAACGATGATTACGGTGATCAAGATATGAGCATTATGGTGATTATGAGATAAATAAAAGTCAGAAGCAAACAAAATTTGAAGATTTTATAGCAATTAAGGAGTTTCAAGATATGTTTCCAGACGAGTTACCAATATTTTCTTCAGATAGAGAAATTGACTTAGCACCTGAAATGAAGCCAGTGTCCAAAGCCCCGCACAGAATAGCGCCAGTTAAAATGAAGGAGGCAGCCAGGAAAATGCAAGACATGTTTGAAGAAGGAGCGATTAGACCTAGTGTACCCCCTAAGGTGCACCGGTCCTGATTGTTAATAAGAAAGATGGAAGTATGAGCTTATACGTCGATTAGCGAAAGTTTAACAAGTTTACTATCAAGAACGAGTATCCGTTACCTCGAACTAATAATTTGCTTGATCAGATGAAAGAAGTAGAGTATTTTCTAAGATTGATTTAAGATTTGGGTATTATCAATTGAAGATTTAATACATGGACATATCAAAGATAATTTTCAGAACTAAGTACTGTGTTGTAAAATTCTCGTATTGTCATTTGGATTAACTAATATACCAGTAATATTTGAACTTGATGGACAGAATCTTTAAGAAATATCTGGATAAGCTGTAGTTGTGTTACTTAAAGTCAACGGAGGACCATGCAAAGCATTTAATGATAATTGGGGATTCGTAGAAGGAAGAAATTGTATGTCAAGTTTACGTGGTAAAAGCTTTGATGGCAGGAAGCATAATTCTTAACATAAATAGTCAGTGAGGAGAAGGCAAAAGGGAATCCAACAGGGATTAAAGTTACTATAAATGAAGAGAGACCAAAAACACCAAAAAAAGTAAGAAGTTTTACCATGGGCCGGTTATTATCGAAAATTTGTGCAAGATTTCTTAAAATTTGCAATACCTTTGACGAAGCTAACCAGGAAAAGCAAGAAGTTTATATGAAATGGAGAAGGGTGAAGAAAGTTTTACGGAGTTAAATGAAAGAATGGTTACAACACCTGCTTTATCACTTTGAAGGTATTAAGGAGATTTGGTAGTTTATAGTGATGTTTCTCATAAGGAAATAGGATGTATGTTGATGCAGCACAATAAAGTTATTGTATATGAACCCAGACAACCGAAACCCTATAAGAAGAAGTATCCTACTCATAAGTGGGACTAACAGTAGTAATATTTGTATTGAAAGATTGGGAAACATGATATGGAGAAAAGTGTAAGATCTATATAGACCATAAAAGTTTGAAGTATGTACTCACGAGGAAAAGCAAATGTAGAGGCAGGCGATAAGAAAAAAGGAGAGAACAAACATAGAAACTGTACCGGAAGAATTATCTATGGAATTTTAGAAGTTGGAGTTGGAATTCAGATATATAATCCCAAGGAAATAAGGATGGGTAGTATGACCTTTCAGTCAGAATTGTTAAGAAAAGATAAGGAGATGTCAAGAGAAGATAATGGATCATGATGTTAGCAGGAAATTTATGCGCCCAGGAGAACGAGCACGGTATCACTAGGTTTTCTTCCAGCACTTAGATGCTACAAGTAAAAGAATTAAGAAATGAGATCCTACCGGGAATTCACGAGGTAAAGTATTTAATTTATTGAAGAAATACAAAGATATAGGGAAATTTAAAGAAAAATAGTGATCACCAGGTATAAGAGGGAAATTTCAAAATGGATTAGGAAGTGTTGGACATGTCAAGGAATTAAGGCAAAGTATCGGAGGCCTAGTGGACAAGACAGACCAAGGAGCGGTTTTATAAAAAGTGAATCATAAAATGTACATGTGATGTTGTTGGAGAAAAGGGATGAAATTATGAGATTATATACTGATTTCCGGGAGTTTAACAAACAACGAATAAGAATAAGTGACCCCTACAAAGAATTGATTACTTACAAAACCTAATTCAAAAAGTGTGTTATGCTTCGGGGTTTAACATGAGATCCGACCTGAGAACATATCAGAGATTATGAGTAAAATGAGTTATGAGCATTGCAAGCTCTGGTGATATTATATAAAATAACAAGTGTATCAGTTGACTATAAGGAAATAAGGATCATGGTGTATAAGGAGTACTAAGATAAACAAACCGTATTTATTGATAACAGCCTCAACTACTTAAAGAATAAGAAAGTCTGCGTGAAATGCCCAAGGATTTTCCTCCAAAGATTAGAAGGAGAACAACTATACGTTGAGTCTTCAAGGATGAAATTTCGACATAGGTTAATAAAAGACTCTGATTAACCCGTTAACAACTACCTAAACAAAGCTGTATAGTAACAGATGCCTTGTGCAGAAAGAAAGGACTGTATGTAATTAAGACCCCTAAGGTGTTAATAAAAGAATTAGAAAAAAAAATGGAATATGAAGTTCAAGCACCTAAAGGTGATAAGAAGTGAACATATGAGATTACTTTTCAGCCTTAACTGACGGAAAAGAATAGGAGATATTTAAATGTTTGGAAACTAAGTTGAAAATGAGCACCGCCTACCATTCTTAATCAAAGGGTCAAAGTAAGGAAGCGATTCAGGAAATATAAGATGTGTGGAGAGGTTGAGTTTTAAGGAAAACTGGGATGATCATTTATCATCGATGTCAGCTTTAGAATGCCATTTTACCAAGCCTTATGTGGACGCAAATGTAGGTCCCCACCTTCTTGAGGTAAAATGGGAGAAAAGAAGTTGTCAAATTCTAAATTATTTCAGTGCACCAAAGGGCGTAGTGATTTGATTGAAACAGCTCAGAGTAGACAAAGAACGAAGGCAGATTTGTATCAAGGGAGAGTAAAAATATAGAAATAGGACCAATAGTTAGTAAAATTTTCGTCTCGAAAGAGATTGGATAAGTTTAAGTAGAAAGAACAAGTTAAGTCCTAAATTTAGTAGACCATTCGAGGTATTGATAAATATAGATAAAGTTATTCATGAGTTGATATTACCGTTATAGCAGTATGTACATATAATGTGTTCTGCGTGTCAATGTTAAAGCGATAAGTACCAGATTCAAATTAGGTGATTAATTAGGAGCCAATGGGCTCTTGTCCAAGTTTGTTCAACATATAGTGATCGATCCAAATTTTTTATCGTTAAAGGTGAGTCCTTGGAAATAAGTGTATATCTATAATGAATACGTTTGAAATCCTCAAATAGAAGAATCTACTTGGAAAATTAGAGTCAAATATGCTTGACAAATATCCTCACTTGTTTAGTTAGACCAGATTCTGAGGACAGAATCTTTTTAGGGGGGGAAGGATATAACATCTCGTGTATTTTTGAATTATTTAAATATGTGATTATGGAAATTATTAAATAAATAAAATATGTGTATTGGTTTTGACCACTATGTGTTGTTTGATTAGTAGCTATGTGTGATTTATGGTATACCGGATTGTCCGCGTGATTAATTCTGGAGCCGTATTGAATTATTTTCACTTTCAAAAGTGGATTTAGTGCAACTTTATTTGCATAAATATTTGGAATGTCTCTAAAATTAATTTTATGGTTCTATAATTTTAATAATTATTTTTAGAACTTTATAAAATTGAGAAATCGATATTTCATTCATTATTTATTGTTAAATGATTTTTTGAGTATGTTTAATGGTAAAATCCATATTTAATTATAGAAATCTTCAAAAATTATGAAACTTATATTTTATTAAGTTCATATTATTCTAAGAATTTTAAAATTATTTTGGAAATTTTTGAGATTAATTTCACCCGCGCGTTGATTCGTTTATTTGTTAAAAGCGGGTATAAATTGTGTTTCAGAAATAATTTTAAAATTTCGAAATTCATGTTTTATAAACTTCGGGATATTTGAAACCTTTTAAAACTATTTTCGTGATTTTCTGAAATTATTTTAAGTGCAGCTCAGTTCGTTAATTATTAAATACAGGTAGAATTGCATTTCAAAAATAACTAAAAAATTTTGAAAATTTTATTCTATTAACTTTCGGATATTTCGTGCATCTTGGGACTAAATTTGTAATTTTTGATAAGCTTTGGGGTACGGTTAACTCGTTTTATTTTAGGGAAGCGGACCGAAAATAGGGCTTTCAGGTATAATCAGAGACACGTATCCTTCTTATTGGACACGTGGTCGGTTTGGTAGAGGTGTGGCAACCCATTTATCCTAATCTAAAGAGATAAACATTCATATCTCCTTTTCTCTCTAAGTCCTATCGGAAAGAAAAATCTGATACATAAATTGGAGAGAAAATCTCTCATATCTCTCCTTCGGTTTTATCTCGGATTGCCCTGCTTCGATTCGTGGCAGTTTCTGTGCCCGGTATCTTTTCTTTTCCGATGAGGCTACATTTTCCGGTGAGTTTCCACCGCGGATTCCGGCGGCCTATTTCGCCATGTTTCTGTTTATCTATGTATATGGATATACCTGTGTATATTTGTATATATATGTGTGAACAGTGGGTTGGTGTTGGGTTCTTGTTGCTGTCTCTGTTATTTACTTTCCCGCCGCCGCCGTGCTCTGGTCGGCGAGGTGGCCTGCGCGTACAGTGCGCGTGTCATGTGCTGTGTTGCTTGAATGTATACTTTAATCTACTGCTGCTTGTTTCGATTTACTGATTAAATCTTTATTTTTGCTGAATAAATATATATAATTGATTAAAAAATTTGTGAAATAAAGATATATTTGTGTGAGAATTTATTTCGTAATCGGCGAAGTTTCGCGTTGGAAACCCGGGAAATTATCGGGTACCCGCGAAATTTTGCCGCCGTTCGCGATGACTCGTTACGAGCAGACAGTGGACGGTGATGAATTTATTCTGAGTCCTAATTTTTATAAAATAAATAAAATGAGTCGTGTAATTAGTTTTGTATGAGAATGGTTGTGGAATTGTGAAAATTGGATTGTGATTTGTGTTATTGACGTCGATGATGTTTAGACGGGTAGTCCGATAAACAAAGGGGACGATGTCCGATTTCTGGGAAATCGAACTACGGAAATACGGGAACGTATCCGAGGATTATCGGGACGTCGAGCGAGTATAAGTAAATACATATACGTATGTTTTATACAAAACCTGATTGTATGTTGTAGTGAAACGTTTTGCCAAAACCAATAACCCTAATTTCATACAATGACGAGTATACGTATTTTCTGAAATGAACACCGAATTGATTTTTGAGGACGTGAACCCTAACTGATGCCTGTATTGCAATAATTTATGTGTTACGAGTCGGGTTTTGTTAGTGAATGGGTAGATTGTTAGCGAGGATATGTCAAGCATAATCGAATGTCTAAGTTAGGGTGTTTCGACCTTATAGGTTCTAGTCGGAATGCCCGAGAATTGGCATTGGACGAAAGATAGTTGGTGGTCAGTCGAAAAACTCAGTAAGGTTCCAATCAAAGGTCTTAAGTGTTGAGGTCGAATCCAGAGTGATCTAGTGAATAGACAATAAATCCTGAGGGATAGAGTCGGCTCAGAGTCGATCAGTAGTAGTTGTAAAGCCCTGTAAGGCAATTACTTCTGAACTTTTTTTCAAGATATATTGCAGATATTTTCGAACTGTTTCATAACATGTCGCTATTATTCAAAATAACTTATGTTTTATATTGCAAGTGCTTTAAACTATTTAACCTTGAACCCTGATCTTTCTTGATCTTGAGCCATAAGCCTTATTCTTTGTAAACCATCCTTTATTGATTTTCAGATACCAAACCACCCAAATATGATACTACTCCCCAACTGTATAACTACCAAACACCAAACACTGGTAGAGAATTGTTTGAAAACATAGAAACTTTTATACCCCAACCATTTTTATAACATCAAAGAACTATACCTTGAAAAATCATTATTTGTCTAATACCTGATTCTTTTACAGGCTGAAAACCGTTTCTCATACATACCCTGATATACCCTTGTGATATCCATGAATTTCCTTACGTTTTTATTCAAGTGTTTAATCATCATTGATTATAATCTTATTTTATTGAATTATATTGTTTATCATATTGAACTGTTTTAGAATTGGATAGTTTTTTGTAGATATAGACCAGATTCGTGGTCAGACCATAGCAATGGTCAAGTTAGGCCAATGTGTGCCTTGGATCCAGTAATTAGAGCAGTGCTGTGTGCTTTGCTCGGGGTTAGTGCGTGACTGATCAGCAGCCTAACCTTGGTTTTAAAACTTAAAATAAATATCTAATTCTAATGATTATTTAACAATAAACTTGATTCTTCTGAATCATTACATTTGAACATTGCTTAACCTCAGTTATCACTGTTATGACTTGATAAGCTAGTTAGCTCGCCCTTGCGATTCTTTATATATATTTTACAGTTGAAAATGATATGGATGATAGAGAAGTTCCTCAGTCCAAAGTGCGGGATAAGGTTCCAGTTGAGTTGGATCGAGCTAACAGGAGTTTCATATGGTAGTGAGATAGTAAGAGTGTAAGAATAATTTCATTATCAGTTGTAAGTTAAATTAGTTGGGATTTGATACGTTGTAATAAAAGTTAAGGTTGTGGCTTGTTTTCATACTTTAACCTGTCGCGATCCATGGTTGTGTAAAGCAGGGTCATTGCGCATAATATTTCTTATACAGGTTTATATTTTGTGTATGTGTTGTGGACCCCAAACTTCTGACCCGTGTTTGGAGGGCGCCACATGGGCACCTGAGCCCAACTCGCGTATGGGCACCTGAGCCCAGCTCGTGTGTAGGCACCTGAGCCCAGCCCACGTGTGGGCGCCTGAGCCAAGCTCGCGTATGAGAGCCCAGATTACAAGTATGAGCCCAATTCTTATGTGAGAGCCTACCGGCTCATATGTCATGAGCCTAGCTCGCATGTGCTGGCCCAAGTCACATTAATCCATGACTCTAGCCCATACATGAGAGCCCAGTTATTCAATGTTCCCATGAGGACCTGTTTAGGGCCGATGACCAAAAGCAGGCATAACAACTACCCCCCAAAATTCCTGGCCTCATCTTGAGGCTAGGAATTTTCCAACATTAGCTTTTTATGGTCCCACAAGTGCGAGCCCATGAGGTCGCACATTGTTGCCTCGCATATCTTTCAACGGTCATGTATCCTAAACCCATGACAGCTGTTGGACAGCTGGCGTAGGGATTCGTGTCATCCCTTCAGATGGTAACACGTGTCAGTGGTCCTTTCTCTCTCATATCCCCTATAAATATGTGGGATTTCAATTCATTTCTTCACTTTGCCAAGAATACTAACGAAATGCTGCTCATTTTGCTCAAGGATCTACCACGGCAAAAACTATCATCACCACAAGGACAGTCTACCGGCGACGATATTCTTCAGGAACAGATTCATCAGGATCATCCTATACTTCACCTACAGATACCCTTTTGATCTTCAATCATTCATATCCATTCATGTTTGTTCATATGCACCACGCGAACACACACCACCTGTTCTATGTGAGCCCACACACAATCACGAAACGCGATGCGAGCCTGTCTTCCCGCATAGATACTTAGGTGCGACCCCGTGTGAGACGTGAGGACACTTAGGTGCGATCCCATACTTATTTATGCTTTTTTTAGGGCCACACACTAATATTTACCATCTTTTACAGATGTCGAGTGCATCTTCAGCCCGCTCCTATGGATCGTCTTGCTCTTCTTTGAGCTCGGCTCATTCCTCTACCAGCCCGGCTCGCTCTTCAGCCACTCCGTCTCCATTAAACCAATATCCACCTGAGCAACGAGGCTCGAAGGACTTCCAACACGAGCTGACCTCCCTCTCTGGCCGTCTCAGCCAACCTATTTCTCCTAGATTTTCTATCACCCCTCAAGGGGCCCTGAACATTGCTAGAGTTGAGAACTCGATGCGAGCAGGTGGCTCCAGATCGCTAGATATTCACCTTGACCCTAACCCTGAAGACTACACCAGGGAGAAGAATATTTATGATTAGAGAAACAGGCCCGTGGACCTCTCCAAGATACCAGCTTCCCTCGGGGTGGAGGAACTCTTAAACCGCGAGCACGCTCCTTTGGACAAAGAACGGGCTGAGGAGATTTTGAGAGAGATGGTTGAAGAGAGAGCGGTCCGTCTTAGGCAAGCTGCCGCCAATGACCTCGACCCTATTTATGTCGACTCGGAGTCTACTGACAGCGACCTGGGAAGCGCCTACTATGACACTAAGAAAGGGAAGGAGCTTGTTCCCGCAGAGTATCCCATCTTGGGGCTCGAGGGTGAAGACGACGGCTTGTAATAACCCCAATTTTTGGAAATTTTTGAAACCCTGATGAATAGTAACTTGTGCTGACAATGCTGATTAAGAAAAATTATCAGACCACGATATATAGGAGTACTATTATGGAAATTCTAAGATCGTATTAGTATTTCATAAAGTAAATAAGTGTATGTAAAGATCGTCATAATCAAAATTCGAACACTTTGATTTTTCCCGAAACTCCACCAGATACCGAAAGAATTGAGTATAAGGTAACATGATTAAAATAATTTAAATTCAAGGATTATAAGAGAGAATCATAAAAGGAATATAAAATATTGAGAAAGGTTTAAGGGAACCCAAGTAATAAGATCTCGGATATGATCCCTCAAACGACAAACGAAAACGAAAGATAAGCGAACCGTATAACAAATAAGCGGTCATTAGCCAAGTAATTAGGGGTTAATCAAAGAGGTTAGTGGATGATGATGTCATCACACCACAAGGAGAAGACATGTGGCAAATGGATGACATAAGTAAGGTGATGTAAGCAGCATGACAAGTGGGAAGGATTGGTTGGTTGATTATGAGCCATACATTTTTCACCATGGTAAAAAGTAATTAACAACAAAAGTATATCAACCAAGCCAAGGAAAATCATAACACATTTTGAAGGTTGACTTTGCTAAATAACCAAGAAGCTCTCGGCTTCTTCATTCCAAGCAAGAACAAGAAATCAATTTCCAAGATCCAAGCTTTGATAATTTGCAAGGTAATTATCTAAGGTCCCTTATACTTAGATATAGCTATCCTAGGAATCTAAGCTTCCATTTCCTTCACAATCTCTTTCAATAAATCATTGAAGAAGAGAGTGAATAGTGTTTTCAAGAACTTGAAACTTTTGATCTTGTGTTTTTGTTTAGATAAAACTTTTGTAAGGATTTTCAAATGTTGTTTCAAGCTCCTTAATTACTTCTACTCACCCAGGAAGGTATAATCTCTAACCCTAGCCTTATTGTTGAATATTTAGAGCTTGTTATGATTGGTATAGTTCATGGAAAGCATGATCCTTGTATATTTAGAGTTTGGTTGGATTTGTAATGAGTTTGAGTTGTAAATCTTGGATTATTGGTTAATGAACTTAAGTATAGCTTTTATTTCTTGTTTGGGGGGAGTATAAATTGGAAAATCTTGAGATGTTGGGACTGATGTAGTGAAGTTTGGATGGATTTTGGTTGTAATGTTGATTGTGGGTTGATTTTTGGATTGATGGGAGTAGTTTAAAATTTGGTAATCGCGTAAACATAGCCGTCGTAATGCCCGATTTACCTTGGACTGTTTTTGTTCTTAACTTCAGGAACCGTGAACTCACTGTAAGATTCTGACCATTGCCATGTTTAGATAGTTCATGTTACGAGCTTCGTTTTGATATGTGGTTCGCTTGAATCCGATGTACGGTTTAGCAGAAACGACCGTTTTAAGTAACGACGTTTCGCGAACGAACCATTACCCCTCGCCTTACTTTGAAACCTTGTTTAAGGCCCTTAAATGACTAATTGGAGTATGAAACAATTATGTAAAGTGGATTAGGAAGTTGGTAAAGTACTCGCGAAAGAATCGCCTTAAAATTATTAATGGTTAATTTATTAAAAATGGTGGAGCCGAGGGTACTCGAATGACTTATGTGATTTGTTAAGCGTAGAAGTGACCATAAGCGAACGTTAGGGTTCAATTGGTTAAAGTCTAGTTTCTTAAGCGACCGGGGTTTAATTCCGACTTATGTTGTTGTTCATAGGTTATCGGACCCACTCTAAGCTTAAGTCTATCCGGGAACACTCAGGCAAGTTTTCTACCCGTTATACTGTTGTTGTGATGTAAATATATGTATATGCATTATCTTGTGATAAGTGCATGATTGTTATTAGCAAATTTTGTGATATATTGGAGCATGCTGATATGGTACATATGCATGTCTGTTTCGTAATCTTGATATCTAATTATTGATTCAAATGCTTATAAGTTGTATAATACATGTGTTAGAGATAAGCAGTAGTTGCATATACCCTTAGTATAGGGGACCCAAAGGTGAACATTTTCTAAACCGGGAGTCGATGTTCCAGAGTATAATATATATATATATACATATATATATTGATATAGTTTTCAAAACTATTAATCGAATAAGGTTTATTCGATAACTTTACTTTATTTAATGAATATTATTTAGAATATTCATTCGAGGACTTATGACTCCGCTTATTTTATTAAATAATATTCTTTATTTTATTAAAGAATAATATTTCGATAATCAAACTTATTTTCGATTATTCAAATAAAGATCGTACTTTCGTATAAGTATATCTTTGGTTATTTATTATTCATTTCAAGTATGAGTTTTAAAACTTCTACTTCAATTATTTTTATAAAGATTATCCTTATGGGAATATTATTTAAATAATAATATTCAGATATTTTCTAATATATCGGGACTGACTTATTTCATTAAATCAACATTACTCCAAACATTCTTAAAAATATTTTAGAGTCTTCAAAATGATTTTAAAAGTTAGAGCGGATCCCAAAACTCATTTTTATATTTAAGATCTTCCTTTCAAAGGGGATTTAAATACTCGCTCAAAACCTGAGGGATCCGGCTCTGTGGTGTATTTTATATTCGCAACGAGGTTGCTGTTTTGAGAAACATCTTGATTACTTGCCCAATATTCGGGAAGTAAGTCCATCTATTTGAGTCAGCATAAGCAACATGGGCTCAATGGGCGTCCATAAAAGTGTAAGTGGCTCAGTGGGAGTCCATCAATGCGTAAGTGGCTGAGTGGCAGTCCAGCATAGGTCCTAATGCGGCCAGGGTGATGACCAGTGGGGAATTCGTCCATCTACTAGTAGAAAAGGTTACTTATTGGTATATTTGCCTGATCAGTAAGATATCAGGTTTATGCCAAGGTTTTCTCATTTCTAAATTCATTGGATATTGCAACTCTATTTATAATTTTCATAACAGAGGTTTTCAAGGAGTGTATGAAATGTATATATAGGTGTATATATATATCGGGACTTAATGAAGTATCTCGTAACTTCATTATTTATAACGATATTTCAAAGATTGAATCTATTCAAGTCTTTTCTTGTAGTCTCATCTATGTGATGAACTTTTGAAATTGATTATACCTTGAACGGTGGTAGTTCAAGTAGTATTCGGAAAAGATATAAGTGTATTGGAGTATCTTGTAACTTCATCTTTTCAACTTATATCTGGTTAATGATTACCTTATGCATGACAAAGATTTTCACAAAAACGTTGAGACAAGATTAGATCTATGAGATCACCTTGCAACGATATTTTTATACAGTTATAAACTGGAAATCTGTGTATATTAGGCATGGAAGAGGACTTCCAAGATTTTGAAAAGTATATATACATATATACTGAATATTTTGCGACTTGGTCTCGTTAAGATATCAAACTTGGTTCATTTTTACTTGACCAAGACTTTCATGAGTACTATGAGGATGCTCACATATTGCAAATCATTATACATATTATTTTTATGGGCTTGTTGCTCACCCTTGCTTTCTTCTTTCATCACACAATAATAGATAGACAAGATGAACAAGACCAAGCTCCCAATTCGTGAGCGGATAGGAAACGTTCCGCAGTTTCCTGTAGGCGTTGATGCTGTTGTAGCTAAGGTAGGAACTACCAATAGGCTAGGCTTTCAACTTTTGATTTACCAGACTTATGTATACTTATGAATTGTAATAATGGCAAATAATATGTAAATTTATTCAGAAATCCTTTTGAGGTGTAATGGCTTATAATTTTGGAATAAAATGACTTGTGTTATTTTTGGATATTCATCTCTGAGACTATAACTTGTGGTGTGTGTGTATATTGTGGGGTCACAGTACGCAGTAGTTGGTTGATTATTAAGATTAAGTATTATTAAGGGAAATGGAACTCGTGACAACCCGGATCCTCGACCCCGGATTTGGGGGTGTTACAGAAATGGTATCAGAGCTAAGCGTTATAAACCTCAGAGATGATGCGACGTTAAGATAATAAGTTCACTAATATAATAAGAACTATTGCCAAGTTCATAGTCGGGCTACCTAACATAGTACCGACAGTTAAAACCCTTATGGGAACCCTTATAAATATCGTGATAGAAGCATAGTTCGTTATCGTATATTGTAGCGGGACTCCGAACCCTGAGGTTGAGGAGCAACAGCGCGATGATGTTTTATTACTTATTAGGAGATCAGATTGTGGATCCAATAGAGCGTCCAAACGAGGGACCGGATAATGCTCATATTGAGGATGTAGCCGTTGAAGAGGTTGTCCCAGAAAAGATTATTGCCGTGGAGGATCCTGACCAGAATGAATAAAGGACCACTGAGGAATTGATGACCATGGTTGGGGCGACTACCAGAGGTAGGATTGGCCGGTCACTACCGGAGGATCGTC
The DNA here is from genome assembly GCF_009905375.1 of Apium graveolens. Classification (NCBI taxonomy): domain Eukaryota; kingdom Viridiplantae; phylum Streptophyta; class Magnoliopsida; order Apiales; family Apiaceae; genus Apium; species Apium graveolens. Next base: position 100,272,963 of record NC_133655.1, on the reverse strand, counting down.
CAAGTTTGTAAAGGTAGTAGCCCCTTTAACGCGGCTTACTCGTAAGACTGAGAAGTTCGAATGAACAGAAATATGCGAGAGCAGCTTTTAAGAACTGAAGCAAAGGTTGGTGACGGCCCCTATGATGGTGTTGTCGGATGGAAAAGGAGATTTTGTGATGTGTAGTGACGCTTCGCATAAGGAATTAGGGTGCTTCTTATACAGCACAACAAGGTAATCGCGTACGCGTCAAGACAATTAAGGGAATATAAAATTCGATATCCCCACCCATGAGCTTGGGCTCGTGGCAATAGTTTTGCCCTAAAGATTGGAGGCACTACTTGTATGGAGAGAAGTGCAAGATTTACACAAGCCATAAGTGCTCTAGTACATTTTCATGCAGAAGCTTAACATACGCGAGAGGAGGTGGTTAGAGCTAATCAAGGATTACGATTATGAGATTCTTTATCATCCAGGGAAAGCCAAAATGGTGGCTAATGCCCTTAGTGTAAAGGAGAGACTCAAGATGATAATGTATTTGAGAGAGTTGATAAGAGATTTTGAGAAAATGGAAATAGGAGTGAACGCAACCGGTGCCGATACTAAAAAGCTATTTGAGATTGTAATGTAGCCCGAATTATTGGAAAAGATCATATTGTGCCAAGAGAAAGTGATGAATGAAGGGAGAGAGCCAATAACGGGAGAAGAGATTAATATCGAGAAAGATGATAAGAGAATACTGAGGTATTTCGACAAAAAATGGGTTTCAATGTTCAAGAGCTTAAAGATGAGATCTTAGATGAAAGCCATAGTTCGAGGAATAAGATTTAGGGCAAACCCTGAATATGATAGTCAGGGAGGTCGCCATCAAGAAAGAAAGAACCCATAACATAATGAAATGGAAAACAAGGATTTTAACGTATAAGATAACCATGATTATGGGAGAAGGATGAAACATTTCATACTGAGAAACAGAAATCGAGTAAGGAAAGGAGACCCGAGACGGTACTCCTATGGGGCAATTCATGGATCTGCCTAAACAGAACTTATACTTTTACCCCCAACCACCACCCGAGGAAACAATTCGGTGGGAAATTCTTTCAGGACCTTTAGATCGCTAAGCTCTCAGAGTTCCAAGGAACAAGCTGACCCAGTCGAGGCAAGAGCCTGGCTAAAGGAAATATAGGAATCATTTGAGATTCTAAATGATTGACGAATCACAAAAGACTGTTTTTGTCACCTACCCTCCTAAGAGAGAGGCCACTCGCTGGTGAAAGGCCAAGAAAGGCATGGAGCCAGAGGTTATAATAAACTGTTTAAAGTTCAGACAATTGTTTTTGGGAAAGTACTTCCCAAGGTTATAGAGGTAGTGTAAAAGCTTTAGAGCCTGAACAAAGGCGGACGAGTATGATGAATTATGAATCTAAGTTGTAAAAGTTGTCAAGATTCGATCTGAGGACACGAATCCAGAATGACGGGATGTTTGAAATCAAGGCTTATGTTGTGTTGGATCATGTAATGGTTGTAATAGAAATGAAAATAAAAGACTGAAAGGGGAAGGAGTATAAAGGGATATAAAGGCAATATAGTTTGAGGAATGATAAGGGAGTTGGGTAGGAGAAAACCCTAAAGACTCGTAGCAATAGAAATCGAAAAGTATGTGATCATCAGGATGAGGGTGATTCACCATGAGTTAAAGTTAATAGTTGAAGGCATAAATGATATATATATATATATACTTTATCCCCTTTAAGTTGGGAGTATTCGAAGACACTTCAAGATAGACCGATGGGCTAATAAGAAAACACGGATGGACCGAGGAGACAGGAAAGCAAGAAATTAGAAAATTGAATGAAGGAAGTGACCTTCAAGAATATGAGGTGTATGTAACACCAGTGAGTGGATACCCAAAAGGAGACACCAGGTACAAAAGATATCCTAACATTGAGATGACTGTTAAGATAAATAACAGAGGTAAATGAGTAATTAGAACTAAAAAGTTCACGTTGAACATGACCAATATCTTCCAGAACATCCCTGTTATCATTACCAAATCAGGCAAGAAAAGTGGATAATCGTTGTTATCTTTTGGAGGCCATATGGATTGACCTCATTTTGGATAAGGATTTTATTATGAAATTAGGCATAGACTATCGAGGTGAGAATGATTGAATAAGATAATCTATCAAGGATATATGACTTAATTTATCCATGAAAGAGTGTAAGTATCTTTTAAAGGTGGAATTAAGGATAAAACCATGACAACTTGAGATGAACCCTAGGGGAATGTATAAGGGTTGGCATTTCACCCTTAATAGGGACAATATGAGTTTTGACAGTACAAATTGGAAGGACTAAGGTAACAACAACCTTTAAGGATCAGTGGAGAAATTTTTCAGAAGTTTATAGACAATGGTTCTAGTATTAGTAAATGATATTTTGATATGCCCTGTATCTAGGGAATACAGGAGGAACGATTCAAGGATAACCTTAGAGGTCTTACAAGGAGAAAGGTAATATTCAAAGTTCTGAAGAATAGAAATCTTGATAAAGGAAATACGACGTAATTATAATAATGCCAAGTGGGGCACGTGTTAAACCATGAGAAGTATAGATTGAACCAATGGGGGTCAGAATTGTTAAAGCAAGAAGGACCCAAGATAAAAGACGTTCTAAGTATGATCGAAAGTCAGCCGTGATAATGTTAACATTTAAAGACTAAGGCAGTGACTTATGGAAAAATGGTGATTTTTTTTTCTAACAAGAACTTAAGAAGAGCATTTTCACATAAGTAGTGATTGGAAATGAGGTAGAAAATTTAGTTGGAAGTGGTTCAAAAGACATTGATTGTAAGGAAATATTACTATCAAGAAAGACCAATGAGGTGGCCGACACTTTAAGTGTAAGAGAATAACTGTAGGCATCCGTACCAAAGAAATATAGTAATGACTGGGTGAAACCATAAAGGTTATATTATGGTATGAAAGATTGACATTCCTTCTGATGATTATGTGATACTCAATCATAATAGTAGTTTGGTAAATATTGAATTCATGTTAATCGTCGTGAGCGGGCTATCTCTCTTAGAAGGTCCTATCTTGAGAATAAGCCAGGACCATGTTTCAAAAGGGACTAAACAAACCTTTTAGTTAAGTCTTCTATTGAAGGCATATGATTAAGAATGGTATTAACCTGCTATCGTTGCTTTGATTGAAACTCTTCTGCAATTTTATCTGCTTAATGTCATGTATGTACGTCAGGATCTGGAATGTTCTTCATGAATCATGAATGGTGATTATGTTACCTCCTTGGAAGAATTCTATACGACATGTATGGACTCCGTATGGTTAGCTATTAAGATTTCATGGAAAACGAATGATGACAGTAGGTCAGCGGTGGACCATAGTAATGCAACAATGATTCCGCGAGTAATGAGCCGATTATAACTGTGAGAGTTGTATTGGAATGGATGTTGAGATTGAGTACAACTAATCGGGTCGTGGTGATGTATAAGTTATTAATGATAGACCGACTAAGCCGAACATTTACCTATGATATATTTATTCCTTCTTATCGATAAATAGTAGTATTACCCATACGAAAAAGGTTGTGGTATAGAAATGGATTCTAGTAACGATGAGGTCTAGAATGAAATCCCAGATTCGATTTTCGTTGTCGAGGGAGTTTTAAGGGTGATTGTGTATAAGCTTGAGCAAGAGCATGGGTCCATAGAATGATGGACGGAATAGCAAAAAATCTTTAAGCACGTGAAATGCGATGCTATAATACTTGATGTTGATATATATACATATATGTTTTGTTCTCCTATGACAAACCTCTATAGTTCAGAGGTAGATTCCAAGCCTTATATTTTGTGGCAGTATATTTTTTTTCATATATATAATTCTCTTCAATTCGTTCTTTTCTCTTCTTTTCATTTCATGTAAGCTGAGAAGAACAACCCTTCCAGAAGGGGAGGTATTACCGAATTACTATCTATCTGTGTGATAGAAGCCTAGTAGGATACCACATATTGTTTAATTGCTGGTCAAGTACTAAAGACTGGCCACCTTCTGTACTAACTATGCAATAGAACAAGTGTTCATGATCATAGTGATCTCTCAATAAATTCTTTTACTTCTACTTGAAGGACCAAGCTTTCGAAGATGGAGGCAGCAAGAGATGAAATGGTACCAAGTATGGTGGTATTCGGAATGGAAACGCATTCGTGATACTAAGGTTGATACGATTATTAAAAGGTTATAAAACTCTAGCGAGTAAAGGTATATCTATAATAATATTCTGTACGGAAGATAGTAACGATTACAAACTGGAAAAGAATGGGTATTGAGAAGCAAAAGCTATAATGCTAGAAGTTATGAGGAGAGTCTGTGCAATAGACTTGAAAGAATTTGGAATAATCACTTAACGCGGATTAAGTTTTCTTATGATAATAGATCGTATGTCAGTATCGAGGTATCGCCTTATGAGATCCTTGAGGGAACACAATATCGATCTCCCTTATGTTAGGATGATGTTGCAGAGCGCAAGATGCTCGGACCAGCAGTGGTCCAAAGGACCAAGGATATAATAGATCTAATCAGAGGACGGCTGGTAGTAGCCCAAGATGGACATAAGAAGTATGTTGAATTGACACGAAAGGACAAAGAATAGGAAGTAGGGGACCTAGTGCTGTTATAGGTATTCCCTTGGAAAGGATGGATGAGGTTCAGAAAGAAAGGAAAGCTAAACCCATGAATTGTTGGCCCCTTTGAGGTATTAAGACATATTGGGAAGTTAGCATATGAGCTAGCCCTACCCCCGAAACTGTAGCAAGTTCATAACGTGTTCCACGTATCAATGTTAAGAAAGTGTAATCCGGATGCCAGACGAATGGGGGCATATGAGCGCATAGGCATGCAACCAGACGTAATCTATATGGAGCAACCAGGAAGGGTTATAGGTCGAAAAGGAACAAGTGCTTAGGAGAAGGGTTATCAAACTAGTCAGAGTTTAGTGGTAGAACCACAATGTGGAGGATTGACTTTAGAGTTAGAAAGTGCAATGCTAAGAAAGTATCCCTATTCATTTTCTATCTGATTCCGGGACGGAATCCTTTTAAGGATGGGAGACTGTAATAACCCCAATTTTTGGAAATTTTTGAAACCCTGATGAATAGTAACTTGTGCTGACAATGCTGATTAAGAAAAATTATCAGACCACGATATATAGGAGTACTATTATGGAAATTCTAAGATCGTATTAGTATTCCATAAAGTAAATAAGTGTATGTAAAGATCGTCAAAATCAAAATTCGAACACTTTGATTTTTCCCGAAAATCCACCAGATACCGAAAGAATTGAGTATAAGGTAACATGATTAAAAGGATTTAAATTCAAGGATTATAAGAGAGGATCATAAAAGGAATATAAAATATTGAGAAAGGTTTAAGGGAACCCAAGTAATAAGATCTTGGATATGATTCCTCAAACGACGAACGAAAATGAAAGATAAGCGAACCGTATAACAGATAAGCGGTCATTAGCCAAGTAATTAGGGGTTAATCAAAGAGATTAATGGATGATGATGTCATCACACCACAAGTAGAAGACATGTGGCAAATGGATGACATAAGTAGGGTGATGTAAGCATGACAAGTGGGAAGGATTGGTTGGTTGATTATGAGCCATACATTTTTCACCATGGTAAAAAGTAATTAACAACAAAAGCATATCAACTAAGCCAAGGAAAATCATAACACATTTTGAAGGTTGACTTTGCTAAATAACCAAGAAGCTCTCGGCTTCTTCATTCCAAGCAAAAACAAGAAATATATTCCAAGATCTAAGCTTTGATAATTTGCAAGGTAATTATCTAAGGTCCCTTATACTTAGATATAGCTATCCTAGGAATCTAAGCTTCCATTTCCTTCACAATCTCTTTCAATAAATCATTGAAGAAGAGAGTGAATAGTGTTTTCAAGAACTTGAAACTTTTGATCTTGTGTTTTTGTTTAGATATAGCTTTTGTAAGGATTTTCAAAGGTTGTTTCAAGCTCCTTAGTTACTTCTACTCACCAAGGAAGGTATAATCTCTTACCCTATCCTTATTATTGAACATTTAGAGCTTGTTATGATTGGTATAGTTCATGGAAAGCATGATCCTTGTATATTTAGAGTTTGGTTGGATTTGTAATGAGTTTGAGTTGTAAATCTTGGATTATTGGTTAATGAACTTAAGTATAGCTTTTAGTTCATGTTTGGGGGTAGTATAAATTGGAAAATCTTGAGATTTTGGGACTGATGTAGTGAATTTTGGATGGAGTTTGGTTGTAATGTTGATTGTGGGTTGATTTGTGGATTGATTGGAGTAGTTTAAAATTTGGTAATCGCGTAAACATAGCCGTCGTAATGCCCGATTTACCTTAAACTGTTTTTGTTCTTAACTTCAGGACCCGTGAACTCACTGTAAGATTCTGACCATTGCCATGTTTAGATAGTTCATGTTACGAGCTTCGTTTTCATATGTGGTTCGCTTGAATCCGATGTACGATTTAGGAAAAACGACCGTTTTAAGTAACGGCATTTCGCGAACGAACCATTACCCCTCGCCTTACTTTGAAACCTTGGTTAAGGCCCTTAAATGACTAATTGGAGTATGCAACAATTATGTAAAGTGTATTAGGAAGTTGGTCGAGTACTCGCGAAAGAATCGCCTTAAAATTCTTAATGGTTAATTTATTAAAAATGGTGGAGCCGAGGGTACTCGAACGACTTATGTGATTCGTTAAGCGTAGAAGTGACTATAAGCGAATGTTGGGGTTCAATTGGTTAAAGTCTATTTTCTTAAGCGACCGGGGTTTAATTCCGACTTATGTTGTTGTTCATAGGTTATCGGACCCACTCTAAGCTTAAGTCTATTCGGGAACACTCAGACAAGTTTTCTACCCGTTATACTATTGTTGTGATGTAAATATATGTATATGCATTATCTTGTGATAAGTGCATGATTGTTATTAGCAAATTTTGTGATATATTGGAGCATGCTGATATGGTATATATGCATGTATGTTTTGTAATCTTGATATCTAATTGTTGATTCAAATGCTTATAAGTTGCATAATACATGTGCTAGAGATAAGCAGTAGTTGCGTATACCCTTAGTATAGGGGACCCAAAGGTGAACATTTTTCTAAACCGGGAGTCGATGTTCCCGAGTATAATATATATATATATTGATATAGTTTTCAAAACAATTAATCGAATAAGGTTTATTCGATAACTTTACTTTATTTAATGAATATTATTTAGAATATTCATTCGAGGACTTATGACTCCGCTTATTTTATTAAATAATATTCTTTATTTAATTAAAGAATAATGTTTTGATAATCAAACTTATTTTCGATTATTTAAATAAAGATCATACTTTCGTATAAGTATATCTCTGGTTATTTATTATTCATTTCAAGTATGAGTTTTAAAACTTCTACTTCAATTATTTTTATAAAGATTATCCTTATGGGAATATTATTTAAATAATAATATTCAGATATTTTCTAATATATCGGGACTGATTTATTTCATTAAATCAGCATTACTCCAAACATTCTTAAAAATATTTTAGAGTCTTCAAAATGATTTTAAAAGTTAGAGCGGATCCCAAAACTTATTTTTATATTTAAGATCTTCCTTTCAAAGGGGATTTAAATACTCGCTCAAAACCTGAGGGATTCGGCTCTGTGGTGTATTTTATATTCGCAACGAGATTGCTGTTTTGAGAAAACATCTTGATTACTTACCCAACATTCGGGAAGTAAGTCCATCTATTTGAGTTGGCATAAGCAACATCAGCTCAGTGGGCGTCCATGAAAGTGTAAGTGGCTCAGTGGGAGTCCATCAATGCATAAGTGGCTGGGTAGCATTCCAGCATAGGTCCTAATGCAGCCAGGGTGATGACCAATGGGGAATTCATCCATCTACTAGTAGAAAAGGTTACTTATTGGTATCTTTGCCTGATCAGCAAGATATCAGATTTATGCCAAGGTTTTCTCCTTTCCAAATTCATTGGATATTGCAACTCTGTTTATAATTTTCATAACAGAGGTTTTCAAGGAGTGTATGAAATGTATATATATAGGTGTATATATATATCGGGACTTAATGAAGTATCTCATAACTTTATTATTTATAATGATATTTCAAAGATTAAATCTATTCAAGTCTTTTCTTGTAGTCTCATCTATGTGATGAACTTTTGAAACTGATTATACCTTGAACGGTGGTAGTTCAAGTAGTATTCGGAAAAGATATAAGTATATTGGAGTATCTTGTAACTTCATCTTTTCAACTTATATCTCGTTAATGATTACCTTATGCATGACAAATATTTTCACAAAAATGTTGAGACAAGGTTAGATCTATGAGATCACCTTGCAACGATATTTTTATACAATTATAAACTGGAACTCTATGTATATTAGGCATGGAAGAGGACTTCCAAGATTTTGAAAAGTATATATACATATATACTGAATATTTTGCGACTTGGTCTCGTTAAGATATCAAACTTGGTTCATTTTTACTTGAACAAGACTTTCATGAGTACTATGAGGATGCTCACATATTGCAAATCATTATACATATTATTTTTATGGGCTTGTTGCTCACCCTTGCTTTCTTCTTTCATCACACAACAACAGATAGACAAGATGAACAAGACCAAGCTCCCAATTCGTGAGCGGATAGGAAACGTTCCGCAGTTTCCTGTAGGCGTTGATCCCGTTGTAGCTAAGTTAGAAACTACCAATAGGCTAGGCTTTCAACTTTTGATATACCAGACTTATGTATACTTATGAATTGTAATAATGGCAAAGAATATGTAAATTTATTCAGAAATCCTTTTGAGGTGTAATGGCTTATAATTGTGGAATAAAATGACTTGTGTTATTTTTGGATATTCATCTCTGAGACTATAACTTGTGGTGTGTGTGTGTATATTGTGGGGTCACAGTACGCAGTAGTTGGTTGATTATTAAGATTAAGTATTATTAAGGGAAATGGAACTCGTGACAACCCGGATCCCCGATCGCGGATTTGGGGGTGTTACACGGCTGGCATTGGTCTTACGATTCCCCTCAAAGCGAGGAGGTGGCAGATGTTACAAGTCAATTTAAGATCTGTAATTATAACTATGTCCCCGCAGCTTCTCCTGAGCCTTACGTGCCTCCTGCCCAGACCGAACTTGAGGGTGAGGTTATCTTCAGAAAGCAGATCATCCCAGATGGGGAGGGGAGTTCTACTATGGCCGAGGAGATAAAGGTGCTCTCTTGTCGTGACCTGCCCACCTCGCTTACTCAGAAGCATCTGGCCGAGCACATCGAGCAGTTCCAGGTTGAGGGTCATGTTGTCTTGTCCTTGCCGCACATGCGATACTATAGATTCAACCACCAGGAGAATGGAGGCAGGGTGCCTCGCATGGTTTTTTCCACCTTTTTGTTAAGGCTAGGAATCTCTTCATCCCTCCATCCTTTCATTAAGGACGTTTGCGAGTACTACCAGCTCGCACCTCTTCAGATCAATCCGAATGGATACCGGACCGCACTCGTACTTTATATCATGTACCATAAGTGTGGGTACCCTCCTCTAACCGTGAGGCTGCTGGGTTATTTCCTCAAATTGAAGCACTCGCCAAACGACTTTGGGTATTTCTACCTCTCTGTTTGGCCATGCTTTAACAAGAAAAACCTCATCCACAACAGGCCGAGCAATTCAGGAAAGTAGAAGAGCCCCTACTTCTATATCTATGAGGTACCTCGAGTCCAGACTCATTTCTATTATAACCTATATAAGATAAGTTCTCCCTGGCCGCATTCCTTTTCTTCACAATAGTTCTTTCTTAACAATCAAATTGTTTTTTAGTCATCTTCAGCCACCCTGCCTCGCACTGTCCTCAATGGACATGAAAAGATAAACGCGGATAGCCTTTTAGGACTTCCCAAGGCGGACATGGATATCAGAAAACTCATAACGACCTCGAACCTGGTCGCGTGTGATTTTTTGAAGGAAGGAGTGAGGCTGGATCCCCAAAAGAAGAAGCCAAAGAAAAGAGCCAGAAAGGGTAAGAATATCGGGCCCGCACATGCGAGCCTGTGTGCTCGCATGCCTATATTTCCTGCACGCATCATCCTTTACATTGCATTTTAATTTTCTGCATTTACTATCTGCTTGCATCTCTTCTATCCATTGTATCTTGTTGTGACTAATGTATTGTTTTATTGTCTTCTTTTCAGATATGGTCATCTCCCCTATTTACTTCATGAAAGAGGGTGAGCAAGCCGTGACCTCGGGCCCAGTTCAGCCCGCGGCGGCGACCACAGGGGCTCGCTCTCAGGTTAATCCTCCAGCCCGCATGACCACTCTTACTGAGCATCTCAAGAGCGGAGGTCCCTCTCCTCGGCTGAAAATCCATCGAGGTCCCAAAGAGGGAAGAACCGGTGAGCCTGACCCAAAAAAGGCTGCTCCATCTGATGCCCCTATCCCTACTTCTTTTGCCAACACGGTCGCGACCACATTTGGTCGGCTCACTCAGGCTCACATCAGCGATCAGGATGTGAAGAATTGGACTTCTTCTTCTCTTGAGGCCAACAACGATGCGCTGACCCGGGCCGCGGTTGAGGTGTACTACCGTCAGCTGTCTAGGGATCGAGAAATGTGAGCCATTAGCCAGACCAACATAAAGCTCGACTCTAAGGTCAAGTTCCTTCAGGGCAAGGTTAGCGAGCACGGGCAGGAGAAAGTCATGCTTGTGAACAACTACAACCAGAAGATGCTTGATCTGTCCGCTGCTCATGAGAAGGCGCTAAGTGATCAGAAAGAGGCTCGTGACCTGGCCGCGGATGCCTGGAAGAAAGAGAAAGAGGCCCTCGAGGAGAAGGTGCTCGAGCTAGAGGGGTCAGTTTATGCCTTGACTGCGGGCCGTGAGGCCGCCCTCGCTGATGCCAGGAACCTAAGGGCTGTGAACTTCATGAAAATCTTTATCATCAAGGTTCCTGACTTTGATTGGGGTGCTCTGGGCACTGGTACAGCTAGGCATGCTGAGAAACTGAAGCTGGAGATGGAAAAGGATGCTCAAATTTCCGAGGAGGCCCAGCTCGCAGCTGAGCAGGCCCGTAAGGAAGGTGAGGCTGACAAGCCTTAGTTTAATTTATTTTTGAAGATAGACTTTTGAATGGATAAGCGGGCACCCTAATCGCCTCGCATATGTATTTGAAATATCCTATTTTGGGGCATAACTTATTTATAACTTGCTTGTATAAAATGTCAATTATTTTGTGCCCGCATTTGTCATTATTGTGCTAGCTGATTTTCTTTACTATGTGTAAAATTACCGTGCCTCTACTGACCAAAAGCTATCATAACCCTGGCCGCTTATGGCGGGTGTTATACCTTGACAGCGAGCCGAGCCCATCAGCTCGCATCATGGTCCAATCAAGTAAAATTAATGATAATTTTTAAGTAAAACAGGCTCACATCATTGTTAACTCACAAGTGTTGCATGTGTACTTGCATTAGCGAGCCGGGCCTAGGGGCTCACATCTTGTTCCTGTATCATCTCCTCACATAATACGACCCTGGCCATATTTGATAGAGGGTTGGGCTCCCCGACCCGCACCCTCTAGCACTTGTCGCCTTGCGAGCCAGGGATTTGGGCTTGCATCCCGGCCATTCGTAACTTTTAATTCAGTTAAGGGGGTTTGTTGGTGCCTCTTTCTACTTTCATAGTTTTATCTTCATCTTTAATCCATTTTGTGCTTATTATTTTTCCAAGCGGGCTGAGGCCCAGCTCGGTTCATAGACTTACTGTAAAGCGGACCGGGGCCCGGCTTGACTTATGATTTTAACACGTTAATGAAACAACTATTTTGTCCTCGCATGGGCTTCTGAGGATGAGCTCCCCTGCTGGGTATTTTAATTTATTAACAGGAGTTAAAATATCAAGGCACAAATAAATATCAATCATTCATTCATAGATAATGGAAAGTGAAAGAATTACATGCTTGTGGTCTCAGGGAGGCACCTATATGGCACTACCCCCCAAGACTTAGGAATATTTTAAAATAATACTGAGTCTGAGAAGAATAATATTACTGATAATACTTGCAGAGGTGTTCCGCGTTCCAGGCTCTCGGGATCAACTTGTCTTGCATATCATTGAGGTGGTAGGTTCCCTCCTAGAGCACTGATTTTATCTTGTAGGGGCTTCCCAATTTGCCCCAAAGACTCCGTGGCTCACCACCTTGGTGTTTGGCATGACCCGACGCAGAACCAAATCTCCTACCTTAAAAGTCCGGGCTCGAACCTTACTGTTGTAGTGCCTTGCTATCCTCTGTTGATATGCTGATATCCTGATCTGGGCATCTTCCTGAGTTTCTTCGATCATGTCCAAATAGAGCCGATGATTGACCTCAGTTGCCTCTGAGTCATAGTTGTCCCTCCAAAAAAATCCCGCCCCTACTTCAACGGGCACCATAGCTTCACACCCATACACCAAAGAAAAAGGAGTCTCTCCAATTGTAGTTCGGGGTCATGTTTTAAGACCACGGGACATGTGCGAGCTCCTCTGGCCATGTCCCTTTCTTCTCTTCCAACTTTGCCTTCAAGGTGTGCTTAATGATTTTATTAACAGCCTCCGTCTGCCCATTGCTTTTGGGGTGGCAAACTGTACTAAAGCTCTTTTGAATTCCCAGCTGCTCACCCGCATTTCCTTGATATCGAGCTATTTCCCTTTATCAGATATTAACTTGTAATGGATGCCATAGCGGCACACAATGGTTCTGTACACAAACTCCTTGAGCTTTTTTCCGTGATAGTGGCTAGAGGCTCGGCCTCTGCCCACTTAGTGAAGTAATCTACCGCAACAACCTCATACTTGACACCTCCCTTGGCCTTCGGGAGTTCTCCAATCAGATCAATTCCACACATAGCGAAGGGTCAAGGTCTCATGAGGGATGTGAGAGGAGCCACGGGGCTGTTATAATAATTGGCATATCGCTAGCACTTATCACAGGCTCGGGAGAATTCAAAGGCATCGTTTTTCAGCGTTGGCCAATAGTAACCTTGACAGAGGATTTTCTGAGCTAGAGAGCTACCCCCGAGTGATTGCCAGAAATGCCTTCGTGTACTTCCCTTAGGATATAATTGCATTCATCCCCATCTATGCACTTAAGGAGGGGCACACTGAACCCTCTTCTGTATAGGACCCTATCATATATCACGTAGCGGGATGCCTTGTATTTTATTCTTCTCGCCTCATTCTTTTCATCCGGGAGTGATCCTTCTTTTATTTAAGCTAAGATAGGTGTCATCCACGTGGGGCCGAGGCCATCACTGAGGCTGCCCACCTCATGCTCGGGCATACTAGGCTGCCTCTGTATATCAAGGGGCACGACCCCTAATAGAGTGGCCTCGCGGCGTGAGCCGAGTTTAGCCAGCTCGTCTGCGCCTTCATTCTGCCCGCGCGGAATTAGTTCCAGCCTCACTTTATTGAATCTCTCAATTATCCTCTGCGCACACTTCAGGTAAAGCTCTGTTCTTGGCCCCTTAGCTTAGTACCCCCCGTTTATCTGATAGACCACGATCATGGAGTCACTAAACACATTCAAATTCTCCAACCTCATTTCCAGAGCTAGCTTGAGACCGTTGATCAAGGCCTCATACTCAGCATCATTGTTGGTTGCATAAAAGGCCAGATGGGTCACGCGTCTGATCTTATGCCCCTCTGGACTGATTAGCTCAATTCCAGCTCCTGCCCCATCCCCATTAGAGGCTTCATCCACAAATATGCTCCACCATGGGGCACTATTTTGGCTTTCCAGCCCGACCTCTTCTGCACTAGGTATGACAACAAGGTCTCCCTGCTCCACTTCTTGATGTGGAGGAAATTCCAGCATAAAATCGGCCAGGGCTTGGCCTTTGATTGCGGTCCTGGGCTTATAATCCACCTATAACTGGCCGAGCTCAACCGTTCACTTCAGCATTCGACCAGAAGACTCCAGTTTGTGCATTACTTGCCTGAGGGGATAGGAGGTTCGTACTTCTATCCTGTGCGCCTGAAAATAGGGCCTGAGCTTTTGGGAGGCCAAGATCAGAGCATATGCTAATTTCTCGAGGCTTGTGTACCGAGTCTCTGCGTCGGCTAGCCTTTTACTCATATAGTATACTAGGAGCTAAATACCATCCTCCTCTTGGACCAGTACCGCACTTACTACAAAGTCAGAGACATCCAAGTATAGGACCAGAGTTTCACCTGCCTTTGGGTTGGATAACATTGGAGGACTGCTAAGATGCTTCTTTATGTGCTGAAAGGCTTCCTCACACTTTTTTGTCCACTCAAAATTCCTCCCCACTCCTTTAATTGCTTTGAAGAACTCCTGGCATTTATCGGAGGACTTTGAGAAGAAGCGGTTTAAGGCAGCCACTCGCCCCGTTAAGCTTTGAATATCCTTCACCCGTCGAGGGGATCTCATCTCGAGTAGGGCTCGTATCTTGGCGGGGTTGGCCTCAATTGTTAGATATATTTGATAATGTCATGTCTGATATGATTTGTGTTTAGTTTTCAGATCTTACTTAAACAGGACAAATCAATACTTAACTGGATATCAGCACTTATATTGAAGTCAGAACTTAAGTTGTCAGAACTTAAGTTATCAAGAGATATTTATCAGGAGATAATGTCAGGACTTAAGAAGACTTTCAGATAAGGAAGGCGGCTGATTGAAAGGAAAGTAGATCAAGACAAACGCAAGAAGAGATATGCATGAAGAAGGAATTCTATGAAGAATAGAATATTTGGAAGAAAAGATATCTGATTGATATATTTTAGGAAGCAGAATTATATTCCATATCAATTAGCGATTATCTTGTAACTGTGTAGTATATAAATACAGACATACGGTTTACACTATATGTGTTATCATTATCGAGAATAATATTTATTGTAACCCTAGCAGCTCTCGTGATATTTTGTTCATCACTGAGAGAGGACAGTTCCACATTGTAACATAGTTTAATAAAGTTTGTTTTCTGTTACTTGTGTTCTTTGAATTCGATTTGATTGTGCTATACAATGTATTCAACCGCCTTCTACAGTGTGTGTGACCTAACAAGTGGTATCAGAGTAGATCTGTTAACACACAAATAGTTTAAGATCCAAAAACAATCATGTCTGAAGCAAAAACTCCAAC
Organism: Apium graveolens; assembly: GCF_009905375.1. Classification (NCBI taxonomy): domain Eukaryota; kingdom Viridiplantae; phylum Streptophyta; class Magnoliopsida; order Apiales; family Apiaceae; genus Apium; species Apium graveolens. The sequence goes on along the minus strand of NC_133655.1, from coordinate 100,257,739 downwards.
CAAGCCCACCAAAACTGAAGAACCCCAAAGACACAAATTCATAGTCGATATGAGGCTATTAGATTCCCATATTGAAACCATCTGAATACCCCATATGGAAGGTGAGGATGACTATGTTTCTGGAAACTATAGATCCAGAATATCTTGACAGAATCAATGAAGGACCTCACAAGCCAACCAAACTCGCAGTTGCAGTTGCAGGTAGAGCAGCAAAGTCTGTACCAAATGAGAAGAGTGATTACACTGCTGAAGATAATGCATCAATTGCTAAGGATGCTAAGGTACGACACTTGCTGCATAGTGCCATTGATAATGTAATGTCAAATAGGGTAATTAACTGCAAGATTGCAAAGGAGATATAGGATGCCTTGGAGACAAGATGACAGGGAACTGATTCGATTAAGAAGAACAGGAAGACTATACTCACTCAAGAGTATGAACACTTTGATTCAAAGCCTAATGAGTCATTGACTGATTTATATGACAGATTTGTCAAACTCTTGAATGATTTGTCACTAGTTGATAAGGAGTATGATCTTGAAGATTAAAACCTTAAATTCCTATTAGCTCTTCCTGAAAGTTGGGATTTGAAGGCCACAATTATAAGAGACAACTATAATCTCGAAGAAACAACTCTTGATGAAATTTATGGGATGCTCAAGACTCATGAACTTGAGATGGAACAAATAAGCAAGAGGAAAGGAGGAAAGTCAAGGACAGTTGCGCTTAAGGCTGAGGAAGAATCCCCTAAAGCAGCTATCTCAAGGAAAGGCAAGGGAAAAGCGCTTATCACAAAGTCTGATACTAAGTCATCAAGTTCTGATAGTGATGATGACTCAGAAACTGAAAGCTTGCCTGAGATGGATGTTGATGAAGAGATGATGAAGCTGTGTACTCTTATGGTGAAAGGAATCACAAGGATTGCAAACAGAAAGTTTAGGAAGGGAAAGAAGTTTTCCAGGAAAGGTGCAAGTTCTGATAAGAAGAGTTTCAGAAAATCTGAAGGCAAAGGAGGGAAGTCTGACAGAGGAGATTACACAAATGTCAAATGCTACAACTGTGGTGAGAAAGGCCACATATCTCCTGATTACAAGAAAGTGAAGATTGACAAAGGTAAGGCTCTTGTCACAAAGAAGAAAAGCTGGACAGACACTTCAGATTCTGAAAGTGAGGAGAACTATGCCTTGATGGCAAATACTGATAGCAGTTCTGATGCCACTGAGTTAAAGGTACCTCAAACTACTAATGCCTTTCATACTGATGATATTAATGAGTTGAGAAGATATCTTAAAACCATGTTCATTAGTTATAGAGATCAAACTTTAACATGTGAAAGATTAACTTCTGAAAATCTTGCTTGTAAAAAGAGGAATGATTATTTAGAAAAAGAGTTAGTCATGTTCCATCAAACTCAGAAAGATAGAGATGATGCTTTCTATGTTAGGGATGAAGTACTTAAAATGAATGAAACTCTAAAAACTGAGTTAGAAAAGGAAAGAGAGATTATCAGGACTTGGACTAACTCTGGCAGAACAACGCAGAATTTGTTAAGTAGTGGAAACTGGAAAGAGGGCTTAGGTTATGGAGATGATAAGAATGATAAAAGAACTGTAGAAATTAAGCCTATAGTTGTTAAACAAAAGTCAAAGGTAAAACCTGTTAAGTTTGTAGCTGTAAAGTCTGATACTGAGAAATCAGAAGTTAAAGAGGAATTAACTTCTGACAAACTAAAACAGGAAAACCAACTGAAGTTAACATAGGCTTAATGACCAAGAAGCAACTTAATCATATGCTGAAAGATGTTAAGAATGTAAACAAGGTAAAGTCACCTAGGAAAATAAGAATGGAAAGGAAGGTGTGAATAAAAGCAATGATTATAAGTCTGTTCCTAATGCTCCTAGAAAAACATGTCATAATTGTGGTAGTTCTAACCATCTGGCTTCTTTTTGCAGGAAGAATAAGAACATAAACTCCTTACCTTCAAAGTCAGGAGTTAAGAGTCAGTCTGTTAGATATAGGCCACAAAATCTTTGTTTTCATTGTGGTAGTTTATGGCATTCCATTTATACTTGTAAGGAATATCATAGTTTGTACTATGATTATTATCAAATAAAACATTCTTTAAAGAAAGTTATCATTGTTCCTTCTAGTATAAGTTCTGATACAAAGTCTGATACCGTAAATTCTGATAAGAAAACTTTTAACATAAACTCTGATGATAAATCCGCTGCAAATGTTAACAAACTAAAAAAGGCCAAAGGATCCAAGCAAGTCTGGGTCCTTAAAACTAATCATTAGTGGTCTTTGTGATTGCAGGGAAACAGGAAAAACATCCTAGTTCTAGATAGTGGATGCTCAGGACATATGACTGGAAATAAAGCCCTGCTATCAGATTTTGTGGAGAAAGCTGGCCCAAGTGTTTCTTATGGAGATGGAAACATTGGAAAAACACTAGGATATGGCAAAATCAATCTTGGGAATGCCATCATTGAGAAAGTAGCTCTGGTCTCAGGACTTAAACACAATCTGCTTAGTGTTAGTCAAATTTGTGACAGAGGTTATCATGTGGATTTCTTTGAAGAACACTGTGAAGTTGTAAGCAAATCTACAGGAAAAGTTATTCTGAAAGGATACAGGCATGGTAACATTTATGAAGCCAAGCTTTCAACAAGTACTGATGGTTCTGAAATCTGTCTGTTAAGTAGAGCATCAACTGAAGAAAGCTGGAATTGGCACAAGAAACTCTCTCATTTAAATTTCAAAAATATAAATGAACTAGTCAAGAAAGATCTTGTGAGAGGACTGCCAAAATCAATATTTGCTCCTGATGGCCTTTGTGATTCATGTCAGAAGGAAAAACAAAGAAAATCTTCATTCAAGAGCAAGACTGAATCATCAATTCTTGAGCCTTATCACCTACTACATGTTGATCTATTTGGTCCAGTGAATGTCACGTCTATTGCAAAGAAGAAATATGTTATGGTCATAGTGGATGAGTTCACCAGATACACAAGGGTGTATTTCTTGCACACAAAAAGTGAAACTGCATCTATCTTGATTGATCATGTCAAGCAACTGGATAAATTGGTCAAAGATTCTGTCAAGATCATAAGAAGTGATAATGGCATTGAGTTCAAGAATTTGACCAAGGAAGAGTTCTGCAAAGACCATGGAATCAAGCAGGAATTTTCTGCTCCTGGAACTCCACAGCAAAATGGAGTTGTTGAAAGAAAGAATAGAACTCTTATTGAAGTTGCATGAACTATGCTTGATGAAGCAAAGCTACCAACCTATTTTTGGGTTGAAGCTGTGCAAACTGCTTGTTTTACTCAGAATGCAACACTCATTAACAAGCATGGAAAGACACCATATGAGATGGTGAAGAAAAAGAATCCAAATCTGAAGTATTTTCATGTATTTGGATGCAAGTGTTTTGTTCTTAAGACTCATCCTGAACAGCTATCCAAATTTGATGAAGGAATTTTTGTTGGATATCCACTTTCCACAAAAGCCTTCAGAGTCTACAACTTGAGAACAAGGGTGGTTATGGAATCTATCAATGTCTCTTTTGATGATAAGAAGATTACGGGACTTGAAGATTTCAATGATCATGATCAGCTGAGATTTGAAAATGAAGATTTAAATTCTGATACTGTAAATCATGACAGTCTAAATCCTGAATCTGCAAACTCTGATGGATCAAACTCTGATGTTATTGAAATTATGGTGACTACGCCAAAGGAAGATGCACCTATGCAGGGGGGCATACTGAAGATACAACCACATCTCAAGAAGCATCAGAACCTACAACTGGCTCTTCAAGTTCTGATTCATCAAGTTCTGATAAGCCAAGTTCTGATAATTCTGAAGAATCCAAATCAGAGAGCATAATTTCAGGGGGAGCATCAGAAAATGTTGATGAAGACAACATGAATCATGGGGGAGCATCCAGTTCTAGAGAAAATCTTCCTTCTACAAGGAAGTGGACTAAATCATATACACCTGATTTAATTATTGGAAATCCTGATGCAGGTGTCAGAACTAGAACAGCTACATCAAATGAATGTCTCTATAATTCTTTTCTTTCTCAGACTGAACCAAAGAAAGTGGAAGAAGCTCTTCAAGATGCTGATTGGGTACAATCAATGCAGGAAGAGTTAAATGAATTTGAAAGAAATAAAGTCTGGACCCTTGTGCCAAGACCAAAGAACAGATCTGTTGTTGGTACAAAGTGGGTGTTCAGAAACAAAACTGATAGTGAGGGCATAATTACAAGGAATAAAGCAAGGCTGGTTGCAAAAGGATATTCTCAACAGGAGGGAATTGATTATGATGAAACATTTTCACCAGCTGCTAGATTGGAAGCAATAAGAATATTTTTGGCTTATGCTGCTCACAAAAAGTTTACAGTCTTTCAAATGGATGAGAAAAGTGCTTTTCTCAATGGAGAATTGGAAGAGGAAGTATATGTTGAACTCCAGGCTTTGTAGATTCCAAACTTCCAAATCATATCTACAGGCTTGATAAAGCACTTTATGGCCTTAAGCAAGCCCCGAGAGCATAGTATGAGACCTTAGCTCAGTTTCTTCTGGAAAGTGAATTTAACAGAGGAACTATTGACAAAACAATGTTTTACCTCAACCATGGAAGGACTTACTTTTGGTGCAAATATATGTTGATGATATCATTTTTGGTTCTACAAATGATAGACTTTGCAAGAAGTTTGCCAAACTGATGCAGTCAAGATATCAAATGAGTATGATGGGGGAACTTAGCTATTTTCTGGGCCTTCAAGTTAAACAGAATGAAGAAAGCACTTTTATTTGTCAATCCAAGTACACCGAAAATTTGTTGAAGAAATTTGGAATGCAAGATTGTTCAAGTGCATCCACTCTGTAATAACCCCAATTTTTGGAAAATTTTTGAAACCCTTATGAATAGTGTTTTTGCTGAATGAGAAAACTTTTCATGCCACACTAGGTAGGGGTTCTTTTATGGATATTCTGAGATTTTATTGGCACTCTATATGGTATATAAGTGTATGTAAAGATCGTCAGAATCCAATTCCGAACACTTTGATTTTTCCCGGAAATCCACTAGATACGGAAAGAAATGAGTATAAGGTAACATGATTAAAAGGATTTAAATTCAAGGATTATAAGAGAGGATCATAAAAGGAATATAATGTATTGAGAAAGGTTAAGGGAACCCAAGTAATAAGATCTCGGGTATGATCCCTCAAACGAGAAACGAGAACGAAAGTTAAGCGAACCGTATAACAGATCAGCGGTCATTAGGCAAACAATTAGGAAGCTAATCAAAGAGATTAGAGGGGATGATGTCACCCAGCCAATGAGAAGAGGGCAAGTAAGGGATGATGACATAACAAATGTGACATAAGCATGACATGAGGGGGAAGGAGGTGTGGTTGATTTAGAACCACACAAAGTTGATGGTTAAAAAGGTAATTAACCAAAAGCAAGCTAAAAACAACCAACCAAAACAAATCAAAGCAAAACATAAAATTTTTTCATCTTCTTCATCTTGCTCTCGGCTTTGAAAGAATAACAAGGAGGAGTTTTTCAAAAACTCAAGCTACACACCTTCAAAAATTATAAGGTTTGTTTCTTTAGCTTCCATAATTCATAACTTAGTTATGCTATAAGTTTGGATCCAAGAATCCAAGGTTTACCTAGTTAATCAATTCCTAAAAGTTTAGGGTGAATAGTAACTTTCAAGAACAAATTTTTGATTCTTGATTTTATTTGTAAGGACAAGGTAGCTTAAGCATAGATCAAGGCTTCCATGGGCATTCCAAGGATCTTTCATTGATTAAAAGCTTCAAGAAGGTATAAAACTTCAAACCCTAGCTTTACTTTTGAGTATTAGGAATGGTTTTGATTGTTATAGTTCATGAGGAACATGATCCTGGTATACTTAGAGTGTGGTTGGATTTGTAATGAGTTTGAAGTTGTAAATCTTGATTATTGGTTAATGAACTTAAGTATAGCTTTTAGTTCATGTTTGAGGGTAGTATAAAGCTGATAATATTGAGTTGTTGGGGCTGTTGGAGTGTGTTTTGGATGGATGTTGGTTGTATGATTGATTTGGGGTTGATTGGTGGTTGTTTTGGAATGGTTTAAATTTGGGAAATCGCGTAAACATAGTTGTCGTAATGCCCGATTTACCGTAGACTGTTTTTGTTCTTAACATCAGAACCCTTGAAATCACTGCTAGGTTTTCATCATTGCCATGATTAGATAGTTCATGTTACGAGCTTCGTTTTGATATGTGGTTCGTTGGATTCCGATGAACGGTTTAGGAGAAACGGCCGTTTTAATTAACGACGTTTCACGAACGAACCCTTACCCCTCGCCTTACTTTGAAACATAGGTTAAAGACCTTAAAGGACTAATTGAAGTATGAAACATTTATGTAAAGTGGATTAGGCAGTTGGTAAGGTACTCGCAAAAGAATCACCTTAAAACCCTTAATGGTTAATTTATTAAAAATGGTGGATCCGAGGGTACTCGAGCGACTTAAGTAAATCGTTAAGCGCGAAAGCGAACGTTAGGACTCTAAATGGTTAAAGTCTAGTTTCTTAAGAGACCGGGGTTTAATTCTGACTTATGTTGTTGTTCATAGGTTATCGGACCCACTCTAAGCTTAAGTCTATCCGGGAGCACTCAGGCAAGTTTTCTACCCGTTATATTGTTGTTGTGATATATATATGTATATGCATTATCTTGTGATAGATGCATGTTGGTTAATTAGCAAATGTTGCGATATATTGAAGCATGCTGATATGGTATATATATGCATGCCTGTTTCGTATTCTTGCCATATATTTCTGTTGGTTCAGTTGATAATACCTATGCTAGGGAATAGCAGTAATTTGCATATACCCTTAGTATAGGGACCCAAAGGTGAAAACATTTTCTAAAACCGGGAGTCGAGGATCCCGAGTAGATTTTATATATATATATTTATATATATATGGTTATAGTTTTCAAAACTATTAATCGAATAAGGTTTATTCGATAACTTTATTTTATTATTGAATATTATTTCGAATATTCATCCGAGGACTTATGACTCCTTTATTTTATTATTGAATATTATTTCGAATATTTATCCGAGGACTTATGACTCCTTTATTTTATTATTGAATATTATTTCGAATATTCATTCGAGGGCTTATGACTCAGCTTATTTTATTTATTGAATATTATTTGAATATTAATTTGAGGATCTATGACTCAGATTATTTGCTGAGATATATTCTTTATTTTATTAAAGAATAAGGTGTCGATAATCAAACTTATTTTCGATTATTCAAATAAAGATAGTACTTTCATATAAGTATATCTTTGATTATCTAATATCCATTTCAAGTATAAGTTTTAAAACTTCTACTTCGATTATTTTTATAAGGATTATCTTTATGAGAATATTATTTAAATAATAATATTCAGATATTTTCTAATATATCGGGACTGATTTATTTTAATAAATCAGCAGTACTCCAAACATTCTTAAAAAATGTTTTCGAGTCTTCAAAATGATTTTTTTAAAGTTAGAGTGGACCCCAAAACTCATTTTTTTTATATTTAAGATCTTCCTTTCAAAGGGGATTTAAATACTCGCTCAAAACCTGGGGGATCCAGCTATGTGGTGTATTTTACATTCGCAGCGTGGTTGCTGTTTTGAGAAAACAAATGAATTGATTACTTACCCAACGTTCGGGAAGTAAGCCCATCTAATTGAGTCGGCATAAGCGACAGGACGGGGTACGGTCTATCAAAGTGTAAGTGGCTGGGTGGCAGTCCATCAACGCGTAAGAGGCCGGGTGGCGGTCCCGCACAAGGTCCTTATGTGGCCAGGGTGATGACCGGTGGGGGATTCATCCATCTACTAGTAGAAAAGGTTACTTATTGGTATCTTTGCCTGATCAACAAGATATCAGGTTTATGCCAAAATTCTTTCCTTTCCAAATTTATTGGATATTGTAATTCTGTTCATACTTTACATGACAGAGGTTTTCAGGAAACGTATGTATATATATAGGTGTATATATATATCGGGACTTAATGAAGTATATCATAACTTCATTTCCTTCAAAATATTTCAAAGATTGAATCTATTCAAGTCTTATCTTGTAGTCTCATCAGTGTGATGAACTTTTGAAACTAATTATAACTTGAACGGTGGTAGTTCAAGTAGTATTTGGAAAAGATATAAGTATATTGGAGTATCTTGTAACTTCATCTTTTAAACTTATATCTAGTAAATGATTATCTTATGCATGATAAAGATTTTCAGAAAAACGTTGAGACAAGGTTAGATATATGAGATCACCTTGCAACGGTATTTTTATACAGTTATACACTGGAACTCTGTGTGTATTATGCATGGAAGAGGACTTCCAATATTTTGAAAAGTATATATATATATATATACTGAATATTTTGCGACTTCATCGCATTAAGATATCAACTTGGTTCATTTCTTTTGACCAAGACTTTCATGAGTACTATGAGAAGGCTCATATATTGTTAATCATTATACATATTATTTTGGTGGGCTTGTTGCTCACCCTTGCTTTCTTCTTTCATTACACAACATCAGATAGACAAGATGAACAGGACCAAGCTCCCAATTCGCGAGCGGATAGGAAATGTTCCGCAGTTTCCTATAGGTGTTGATGTCGCTGTAGCTGAGGTAGGAACTACCAATAGGCTAGGCTTTTAACTTTTGATGTATCAGATTATGTATATTTATGAATTGTAATAATGGCAAAGAAATGTAAGTTTATTCAGAAAACCTTTTAAGGTGCATTGGCAGATAATTGTGGAATAAAATGACTTGTGATTATTTTTGGATGTTCATCTCTGAGACTATAACGTGTGGTGTGTGTGTTTATTGTGGGGTCACAGTACAGAGTAGTTGATTAATTATTAAGATTGGGTGTTATTAAGGGAAATGGAACTCGTGACAACCCGGATCCCCGACCCCGGATTTGGGGGTGTTACAGAAGTGGTATCAGAGTGAAGCGTTATAAACCTCAGAGATGATGTGACGTTAAGATAATAAGTTCACTAAGATAATAATAACTCTTGCCAAGTTCATAGTCGGACTACCTAACGTAGTACTGACGGTTAAAACCCTTATGGGAACCCTTCTAAATATCGTGATAGAAGCGTAGTTCGTTATCATATATGGTAGCGGGACTCCGAACCCTGAGGTTGAGGAGCAACAACGCGATGATGTTTTATTAAGTTATTGGAGATCAGATTGTGGACCCGATAGAGCGTCCTAACACGGGACCGGATGATGTTCATATTGAGGATGTAGCGGTTGAGGATGTTGTTCTAGAAGGGAATTATCGCTAAGAAGGATCCTGTGAAGGATCCTGACAAGAATGAATAAAGGACCATTGATGAATTGATCACCATGGTTAGGTCGACTACCAGAGGTAGGATTGGTCGATCACTACCGGAGGTTCGTTCAAGTTTGTAAAGACAGTAGCCCCCTTTAACGTGGCTTACTCGTAAGACTGAGAAGTTTGAATGGACAGAGAAATGCGAGAACAGCTTTCAAGAACTGAAGCAAAGGTTGGTGACGGACCCTATGCTGGCGTTGCCGGATGGAAAAGGAGATTTTGTGAAGTATAGTGACGCTTCGCACAAGGGCTTAGGGTGCGTGCTTATGCAGCACGGTAAGGTAATCGTGTACGCGTCAAGACAATTAAGGGAATATAAAATTCGATATCCCCACCCATGAGCTTGGGCTCGTGGCAATAGTTTTACCCTAAATATTGGAGGCACTACTTGTATGGAGAGAAGTGCGAGATTTACACAAGCCATAAGTGCTCTAGTGCATTTTCACGCAGAAAGAGCTCAACATACACCAGAGGAGGCGGTTAGAGCTAATCAAGAATTATGATTGGGAGATTCTTTATCATTCGGGGAAAGCCAATGTGGTGGCTGATGCCCTTAGTAAAAAGGAGAGGCTCAAGATAATAATGTCTTTGGGAGAGTTTATAAGAGATTTTGAGAAAATGGAAATAGAAGTGAAGGTAACCAGAGCCGGTACCAAAAAAGCTGTTTGAGATTGCAATACAGACCGAATTATTGGAAAAGAACATATTATGCCAGAAAAAGTGATGAATGAAGGCAGAGAGCTAACAAATAGATATGAGATTAATACCGAGAAAGATGATAAGGGAATAATGAGGTATTCCTATAGAATTTGGGTTCCAAATGTTCAAGAGCTTAAAGATGAGATCTTAGATGAAAGTCATAGTTCAAGGAATAAGATTTAGGGCAAACCCTGAATATGATAGTCAGGGAGGACGCCATCAAGATAGAAGGAACTCATAACATAATGGAGTGGAAAATGAGGATTTAAAACATGTAGGATGACCCCGATTATGGGGAGAATGAGGGAACGTTCAGACTATGAAAACGGGAGTCGAGTAAGGAAAGGGGACCCGAGACGGTACTCCTATACGACAATTCATGGACCTATCTAAACAGAACTTATACTTTTATCCCAACCACCACCTTGAGGAAATAATGCGATGAGAAATTCTTTCAGGTTCTTTAAGTCGCTAAGCTCTTAGAGTTCCAAGGAACAAGCTGACCCAGTCGAGTCAAGAGCTTGGCTAAAGGAAATATAGGAATCATTTGAAATTTTAAATGATTGACGAATCACAAAAGACTGTTTTGTCACTTACCCTTCTAAGAGAGAGACCACCAGCTGGTGAAAGACCAAGGAAGGCACGGAGCAAGAGATTATAATAAACTGATTTAAGTTCAGTCAATTGTTTTCGGGAAAGTAATTCCCAAGGTTATGGAGATAGTGTAAAAGCTTTAGAGTCAGAACAAAGGCGGACGAGTATGATGAAATATGAAGCTAAGTTGTAAGAGTTGTCAAGATTCGTTCTGATGACAAGAATCTCAGAACGATGTGATGCTTGAACTCAATGATTAGTGGGTTCATGAAATAATGATAAGAGAAAGGAAAATAAAAAGAAACTGGTGGAAAGGAATATAAAGGCAATAGAGTTTGAGGAATGATAAGGGAGTTGGGTATGAGGAAACCCTAAAGACTCGTAGCAATAGAAATAGAAAAGTATGTAATCGTCAGGATGAGGGTGGTTCACCATGAGTTAAAGTTGATGATTGAAGGAATAAGAGATACATATATTTTATCCCCTGTAAGTTGGGAGGATTTGAGGAAACCTTGAGATAGTTCAAAGGATAAATAATGAGACGCGGATAGACTGAGGAGGCAAGGAAGTAAGAAATTAGGAAAATTGGATGAAGGAAGTGACCTTCAAGAATGTGAAGTGTAAGACCGGTGGCTTGATACCCAGAAAGGGAGACGCCAGGTATGAAAGATATCCCAACATTGAGGTGATTGTTAAGATAAACAACAAAAGTAAATAAGGAATTATTAAGAAGAGGTTCACGTTGAACACGACCCATATCTTCCAGAACATCCTTGTTCTCATTACCAAATTAGGAAAAAAAAAAGCGGGTAAACATTGTTAGCTTTTGGAGGCCATATTGATTGACCTCAATTTGAATACAGATGTTATTGTGAAATTAGGCATATACTATCGAGGTGGAAATGATTGAATAAGACACCCTTATCAGGAATATATGACTGTATTTATCCATGGAAGGATGCATGTACCTTTTTAAAGGTGGAATTAAGGATAGAACATCGGTAACTTAAAATGAATCCTAGGGGAATGCATAAAGGTTGGCATTTCACCCTTAATAGGGATAGTATGAGTTTTAACAGTATGAATTGGAAAGGATTAAGGTAACAACAACCTTTAAAGAATCAGTGGAGAAATTTTTCAAAAGTATATAGACAATGATTCTAGTATTAGTATATGGTATTTTGATATGCCCTGTATCTAGAGAATACAGGAGGAACGATTCAAGGATAACCTTAGAGGTTTTACAAGGAGAAAGGTAATATTGAAAATTCTCAAGAATAGAAATATTAATAAAGGAAATATGACGTAATTATAATGATGCCAAGTGGGGCACGTGTTAAACCACGAGAAAGTATGGATCGAACTAGTAAAGGTCGAAATTGTTCAGGGCAATTAGGACCTAAGATAAAAGATGTTCTAAGTATGATTGAGAGTCAGTCGTGACAGTGATTAACCTCTAAAGACTGAGGCAATAACTTATGGAAAAATGGTGATATTTTTTTTTACTCATCAGATTTTAAGGAAAACATCTTCACAAAAGTAGTGATTGAAATAAGGTAGAAAATTTATTTGGAGGTGGTTAAAATGACATTGACTGTAAGGAAAGTTACTATCAGGAAAGGCCAAAGAGGTGGCCGACACTTTAAAGGTAAGAGGATAATTATAGGCGCTTGTGCCAAAGGAATACAGTGATGATGGTTAAAGCTATGAAGGTTGTATTATGGTTTGGAAGATTGACATTCCTTCTGATGACTGTGCAATACCCAACCGTAATAGTAGTTGGTAAAGGTTTAATTCGTGTAATCGCCATGAGCGGGCTATCTATCTCAGAAGATACTATCTTGTGATAAGCCAGGACCATGTTTCAAAAAGGACTAGACGAACCCTTGAGTTAAGTCTTCTGTTTAAGGCATACGATTAAGAATGGTATTAATCTGCTATCGTTGCTTTGACTGAAACTCTTCTGCAATTTTATCTACTTCATGTCATGAAAGTACGTCAGAGTTTGGAGTGTTCTTCATGAATCATGAATGGTGATCATGTTACCTCCTTAGAAGAATTAGATACGAGATGTATGGACTCTGTATGGTTAGCTATTAAGACTTCATGGAAAATGAATGACTACAGTAGGTCAGTGGTGGACCATAGTAAGGCAGCAATGATTCTGCGAGAAATGAGCTGATTACAACCGTGAGAGTTGTATTGGAATGGATGTTGAGATTAAGTACCACTAATCGGGTCGTGGTAGTGTATAAGTTATCATTGATAGACTAATTAAGTAGAGTATCTACCTATTGAATATTAATTCCCTCTTATGAAAAGAGAGTCGTATTACTATATGAGGAAGGTTGCGGTGTAAGCATAGGATTCTAGTAACGATGATGTCTAGAATGAGATCCCAGATTCAATTTTCGATATCGAGGGAGTTTCAAAGGTGATTGTGTATAAGCTCGAGGAAGAGCATGGGTCCATAGAATGATGGACGGAATAGCAAAAAAAAAAAATTAAGCATGCAAAATGCGATGCGATAATACTTGATGTTGATATATATACACATATGTTTTGTTCTCCTATGACAAACCTCTATAATTCAGAGGTAGATTCCAAGCCAGATATTTTGTGGCATTATATTTTATATATATACAGTTCTCTTCAATTCATTCTTTTATCTCCTTTTCATTTTGTATAAGTTGAGAAGAACAACCCTTCCAGAAGGGGAGGTATTGCCGAATGACTATCTATCTGTGTGATAGAAGCCGAGTAGGATACCAGCTATTGTTTAATTGCTTGTCAAGTACTAAAAGCTGGCCACCTTCTGTACTAACTATGCGATATAACAAGTGTTCATGATCATAGTGATCTCTCAACAAATTCCTTTACTTCTATATGATTGATCAAACCTTGGAAAATGGAAACAGCTGAGAAAGGAGTAGTAAAGTGATGGTGGTAGTCAGAATGGAAGCACATTCGTGATACTAAGGTTGACGTGGTTATTAAAAGGTTATAGAACTCTAACGAGCAAAAGTATAACCAGTATAATAATAGGAACGGAAGGTAGTAGCGATTACGAACTGGAAAAGAATGGGTATTGAGAAGCAAAAGCTATAATGCTAGAAGCTATGATGAAAGCCGGTGCAATAAACTTGAAAGAATTTGGAATGATCACTTAACGCGGATTAAGTTATCTTACGACAATAGATCATATGTCATTATCGAGATGTCGCCTTATGAGATCCTTGAGGGAAGATAATGTCGATCTCCCTTATGTTAGGATGAAGTTGTAGAGCGCAAGATGCTCAGACCAGTAGTGGTCCAAAGGACCAAGGATATAATAGATCTAATCAGAGGACGACTGGTAGTAGCCCAAGATGGACATAAAAAGTATGTTGATTTGACACGAAAGGAAAAAGAATAGGAAATAGGGGACCTAGTAATGTTAAAGGTATCCCTTGGAAAGGATTGATGAGGTTCAAAAAAGAAAGGAAAGCTAAGCCGACGAATTGTTGGACCCTTTGAGGTATTAAGACGTATTGGGAAGTTAGCATACGAGCTAGCCCTACCCCCGAACCTGTAGCAAGTTCATAACGTGTTCCACGTATCAATGTTAGGGAAGTATAATTCGGATGCCAGATAAATAGGGGCATATGAGCGCATAGACACGCAACCCGACGTAACCTATATGGAGCAACCAGGAAGGGTTATAGAGTGAAAAGGAACAAGTGCTTAGGAGAAGGGTTATCAAACTATTCACAGTTTGATGGAAGGACCACAATGTGGGAAAATTTACTCGAGAGTTAGAAAGTGCAATGCTAAAAGAGTATCCCTATTCATTTTCTATCTGATTCCGGGACGGAATCCTTTTAAGGAGGGGAGACTGTAATAACCCCAATTTTTGGAAAATTTTTGAAACCCTTATGAATAGTGTTTTTGCTGAATGAGAAAACTTTTCATGCCACACTAGGTAGGGGTTCTTTTATGGATATTCTGAGATTTTATTGGCACTCTATATGGTATATAAGTGTATGTAAAGATCGTCAGAATCCAATTCCGAACACTTTGATTTTTCCCGGAAATCCACTAGATACGGAAAGAATTGAGTATAAGGTAACATGATTAAAAGGATTTAAATTCAAGGATTATAAGAGAGGATCATAAAAGGAATATAATGTATTGAGAAAGGTTAAGGGAACCCAAGTAATAAGATCCCGGGTATGATCCCTCAAACGAGAAACGAGAAACGAGAACGAAAGTTAAGCGAACCGTATAACAGATCAGCGGTCATTAGGCAAACAATTAGGAAGCTAATCAAAGAGATTAGAGGGGATGATGTCACCCATCCAATGAGAAGAGGGCAAGTAAGGGATGATGACATAACAAATGTGACATAAGCATGACATGAGGGGGAAGGAGGTGTGGTTGATTTAGAACCACACAAAGTTGATGGTTAAAAAGGTAATTAACAAAAAGCAAGCTAAAAACAACCAACCAAAACAAATCAAAGCAAAACACAAAATTTTTTCATCTTCTTCATCTTGCTCTTGGCTTTTGAAAGAAAAATAAGGAGGAGTTTTTCAAAAACTCAAGCTACACACCTTCAAAAATTATAAGGTTTGTTTCTTTAGCTTCCATAATTCATAACTTAGTTATGCTATAAGTTTGGATCCAAGAATCCAAGGTTTACCTAGTTAATCAATTCGTAAAAGTTTAGGGTGAATAATAACTTTCAAGAACAAATTTTTGATTCTTGATTTTATTTGTAAGGACAAGGTAGCTTAAGCATAGATCAAGGCTTCTATGGGCATTCCAAGGATCTTTCATTGATTAAAAGCTTCAAGAAGGTATAAAACTTCAAACCCTAGCTTTACTTTTGAGTATTAGGAATGGTTTTGATTGTTATAGTTCATGAGGAACATGATCCTGGTATACTTAGAGTGTGGTTGGATTTGTAATGAGTTTGAAGTTGTAAATCTTGATTATTGGTTAATGAACTTAAGTATAGATATTAGTTCATGTTTGAGGGTAGTATAAAGTTGATAATATTGAGTTGTTGGGGCTGTTGGAGTGTGTTTTGGATGGATGTTGGTTGTATGATTGATTTGGGGTTGATTGGTGGTTGTTTTGGAATGGTTTAAATTTGGGAAATCGCGTAAACATAGCCGTCGTAATGCCCGATTTACCGTAGACTGTTTTTGTTCTTAACATCAGAACCCTTGAACTCACTGCTATGTTTTGACCATTGCCATGATTAGATAGTTCATGTTACGAGCTTCGTTTTGATATGTGGTTCGTTGGATTCCGATGAACGGTTTAGGAGAAACGGCCGTTTTAATTAACGACATTTCGCGAACGAACCCTTACACCTCGCCTTACTTTGAAACATAGGTTAAAGACCTTAAAGGACTAATTGAAGTATGAAAGATTTATGTAAAGTGGATTAGGCAGTTGGTAAGGTACTCGTGAAAGAATCGCCTTAAAACCCTTAATGGTTAATTTATTAAAAATGGTGGAGCCGAGGGTACTCGAGCGACTTAAGTAAATCGTTAAGCGCGAAAGCGAATGTTAGGACTCTAAATGGTTAAAGTCTAGTTTCTTAAGCGACCGGGGTTTAATTCCGACTTATGTTGTTGTTCATAGGTTATCGGACCCACTCTAAGCTTAAGTCTATCCGGGAGCACTCAGGCAAGTTTTCTACCCGTTATATTGTCGTTGTGATGTATATATGTATATGCATTATCTTGCGATAGATGCATGTTGGTTAATTAGCAAATGTTGCGATATATTGAAGCATGCTGATATGGTATATATATGCATGCCTGTTTCGTATTCTTGCCATATATATCTGTTGGTTCAGTTGATAATACCTATGCTAGGGAATAGCAGCAATTTGCATATACCCTTAGTATAGGGACCCAAAGGTGAAAACATTTTCTAAAACCGGGAGTCGAGGATCCCGAGTAGATTTTATATATATATATTTATATATATATGGTTATAGTTTTCAAAACTATTAATCGAATAAGGTTTATTCGATAACTTTATTTTATTATTGAATATTATTTCGAATATTCATCCGAGGACTTATGACTCCTTTATTTTATTATTGAATATTATTTCGAATATTCATCCGAGGACTTATGACTCCTTTATTTTATTATTGAATATTATTTCGAATATTCATTCGAGGGCTTATGACTCAGCTTATTTTATTTATTGAATATTATTTGAATATTCATTTGAGGATCTATGACTCCGATTATTTGCTGAGATATATTCTTTATTTTATTAAAGAATAAGGTGTCGATAATCAAACTTATTTTCGATTATTCAAATAAAGATAGTACTTTCATATAAGTATATCTTTGGTTATTTAATATCCATTTCAAGTATAAGTTTTAAAACTTCTACTTCGATTATTTTTATAAGGATTATCTTTATGAGAATATTATTTAAATAATAATATTCAGATATTTTCTAATATATCGGGACTGATTTATTTTAATAAATCAGCAGTACTCCAAACATTCTTAAAAAATGTTTTCGAGTCTTCAAAATGATTTTTTTAAAGTTAGAGTGGACCCTAAAACTTATTTTTTTTATATTTAAGATCTTCCTTTCAAAGGGGATTTAAATACTCACTCAAAACCTGGGGGATCCAGCTCTGTGGTGTATTTTACATTCGCAGCGTGGTTGCTGTTTTGAGAAAACAAATGAATTGATTACTTACCCAACGTTCGGGAAGTAAGCCCATCTAATTGAGTCGGCATAAGCGACAGGCCGGGGTACGGTCTATCAAAGTATAAGTGGCTGGGTGGCAGTCCATCAACGCGTAAGAGGCCGGGTGGCGGTCCAGCACAAGGTCCTTATGTGGCCAGGGTGATGACCGGTGGGGGATTCATCCATCTACTAGTAGAAAAGGTTACTTATTGGTATCTTTGCCTGATCAGCAAGATATCAGGTTTATGCCAAAATTCTTTCCTTTCCAAATTTATTGGATATTGCAATTCTGTTCATACTTTACATGACAGAGGTTTTCAGGAAACGTATGTATATATATAGGTGTATATATATATCGAGACTTAATGAAGTATATCATAACTTCATTTCCTTCAAAATATTTCAAAGATTGAATCTATTCAAGTCTTATCTTGTAGTCTCATCAGTGTGATGAACTTTTGAAACTAATTATAACTTGAACGGTGGTAGTTCAAGTAGTATTTGGAAAAGATATAAGTATATTGGAGTATCTTGTAACTTCATCTTTTAAACTTATATCTAGTAAATGATTATCTTATGCATGACAAAGATTTTCAGAAAAACGTTGAGACAAGGTTAGATATATGAGATCACCTTGCAACGGTATTTTTATACAGTTATACACTGGAACTCTGTGTGTATTATGCATGGAAGAGGACTTCCAATATTTTGAAAAGTATATATATATATACTGAATATTTTATGACTTCATCGCATTAAGATATCAACTTGGTTCATTTCTTTTGACCAAGACTTTCATGAGTACTATGAGAAGGCTCATATATTGTTAATCATTATACATATTATTTTGGTGGGCTTGTTGCTCACCCTTGCTTTCTTCTTTCATCACACAACATCAGATAGACAAGATGAACATGACCAAGCTCCCAATTCGCGAGCGGATAGGAAACGTTCCACAGTTTCCTATAGGTGTTGATGTCGCTGTAGCTGAGGTAGGAACAACCAATAGGCTAGGCTTTCAACTTTTGATGTATCAGATTATGTATATTTATGAATTGTAATAATGGCAAAGAAATATAAGTTTATTCAGAAAACCTTTTAAGGTGCATTGGCAGATAATTGTGGAATAAAATGACTTGTGATTATTTTTGGATGTTCATCTCTGAGACTATAACGTGTGGTGTGTGTGTTTATTGTGGGGTCACAGTATAGAGTAGTTGATTAATTATTAAGATTGGGTGTTATTAAGGGAAATGGAACTCGTGACAACCCGGATCCCCGACCCCGGATTTGGGGGTGTTACACACTCCCATGGCCACTGCAACAAAATTGGATAAGGATACTGGTATATCAGTAGATGTTACTGATTACAGAGGTATGATTGGCTCACTACTCTATCTAACTGCTAGTAGACCTGATATCATGTATGCTACCTGTCTTTGTGCAAGATTTTAAGCAGATCCAAGAGATCCTCACTTAACAGCTGTGAAAAGAATTTTCAAGTATCTTAAGGGAACAGCTGATATGGGATTGTGGTATCCTAGAGAATCAGACTTTAAGCTAATAGGTTACTCAGATGCAGATTTTGCAGGATGCAAAATTGACAGGAAAAGCACAAGTGGAAGCTGCCAATTTCTTGGAGGCAGATTGGTTTCTTGGTTTAGCAAGAAACAAAAGTCAATTTCCACATCAACTGCAGAAGCAGAGTATATTGCTGTAGGAAGCTGTTGTGCACAGATTCTTTGGATTAAGAATCAGTTACTGGATTATGGGTTAACATATTTTAAAATCCCTATTTACTGTGATAATCAAAGTGTTATTGCTATGACAGGTAATCCAGTTCAACACTCAATGACAAAGCACATCAGCATCAGGTACCACTTCATAAGGGAACATGTGGATGAAGGAACAGTGGATTTATACTTTGTTCCAACAGATCAACAACTAGCAGATATCTTCACCAAACCACTGTGTGAAGCTACTTTTACAAGATTGGTAAATGAACTTGGAATTGTTTCAGGTTCTTTCTCTAAGTCTGCTTAGTTTATGTTCTGTTTCATCAGATTTTATGATCAGTATTTACAGATATTACTATCTTTGTGCCTTCTGTGCTTAAATTGAAAATTGCTTAAGTACTGATTGTTGTCTGATGTGAATTTCTAAACTCTAATAGTAATATGAATGTTTCTGTGACTATTCAATCCAATGAGGATAAATGTGCTAGATGTTGACCTAGTAGTCTTTAATATACTAAAGATCCCATGTATGAAGTAATTATTTATGTGGAAATCTCTTAACACAAGCAAATTCTGATATTGAGCTTAGTTAAGTTTACTTTGTCTATCTTATTACTAAGTTACAAACTAGAATAATGCTTCTTATCTGTTAAGTTCTGATGTTAGTAAATCTGATGGATGTACTAAGTGCTGATAAGCCTCACTTATCAAAAGAAAAAGAAAAGCAAAGAAATAAAAATCTGGTACTCCTTTGAGTTCTAGAGTAAAATTGTGGAAGGGACGACCCAAGTGCATTGCTGGTATAAAGTAATATGCATCAGAAAGGCAAAATAAATATTTTCTTGGTGACTTTTCACACTCTATGATTACTGGAGAAATACTCTGATAATAGCATAGATTCTGATAAGCAGTCGTGACTCACTTACACTGAGAAGCCATTGTAAAATGGAATTTCAAAAGATGCATAAAATAAGCACAAAATAGTTGAGGTGGATTCATGCATGAACTCATTCTAAAAGTAGACTTCAGAACCATGACAGATTTTGAGGAAAGTTCTTAGTTATGCCTTATTTCTAAGATGTACTGAAGTGAATCAGACTTTAATCTTTATCTAATATTTAGCTGACTGCACACACATACACTCCATATGAATGATAAAAATTACTGTGGTGATAAATGTTGTTTTAGATGAACAGTTTAAGTGTCAGTTGCATAAATTCTGAGGACAAGTTCTGATGGAAGTTCTAATGATTAAATTCTGATGAAACCATATCAGTACTTGTGTGAAGAATTATAGAAATAGGCATTCACCTTTCGAGTTAAGGAGTCATGTTCTGATGACTGTTAAGTTCTGATATAAGTCCAAGTCCTGATATTAAATCCTGATTCTCTACTTGACTTATGTGTGGTTAAATCTGAAACAGTCATATTTAATATCA
The DNA here is from genome assembly GCF_009905375.1 of Apium graveolens. Taxonomy (NCBI): domain Eukaryota; kingdom Viridiplantae; phylum Streptophyta; class Magnoliopsida; order Apiales; family Apiaceae; genus Apium; species Apium graveolens. The sequence goes on along the minus strand of NC_133655.1, from coordinate 100,237,115 downwards.
GAATATGTTTGGGTGAGATATTAACAGTCAACATAATTTTGGTTAGTGGTACTCGTACATGAATAGTAATTTTTACTGGTTTCGGGTGCTCATTAACTCCCGTTTTAAGCTTCCAATGGTTGTCATTATTGCTCATCAGTCTAGGGAGTCGAGGGGTCATCATTTTTACTTGTAATTATTGCCCAGTCCTCCCGCCCCTTGGTATTCTATTGGCTATTTAAACCAACAATTCATTCCATCCAAAACATCCTTCACTTTCTCATAAACTCACTCTCTTTTTATTCATCTCACCAAAAATGGTTCGTTTCAACATGTTCTTGAACTATGAAACTTTCACTATTAAGTTGAGTTGTGCTGACTGGAAGCAGGAGTGGCATGTCACTGCCATTCCTAATGAAATCTGGGACTCAGTTCCCAAAGAGGTTCTCACAGACCTCTTATTCTTCTATATGGACTATCATCGCCATCTTGAGCGTCTGGAAGAGGAAAGGAGAGAAGCTCTCCGACAGCAGGAGCAAATCATTCGTCTTGTTGTTCTCTTTGTTGAGAGTAGGAAGAAGAATTAATTGTCATCCATTTGTTTCTCTTTACCGTCAGCTTTGTCAGTCTTCTTAGACTAGGACTAAAGCTATTGATGTTAGGATTCGTAGCTTAGGACAATCTTGTAATTTTATGCATGTAATTTAAGTTTCATGAAATGCATTTGCTTAATATATTAATGAAATTTTATCTTTTTGCAAGATTTTGTCTCTGAATTGTTTCATATTCTGATGATATTTTAAATCCTGATACTAACTATATTCTGATAACCTTATAAATTCTGATAATAATCAAGTTCTGATGTTGACGTGGCAGCATTTATTTACTTGATTTATTTTTTGTCATTACATCACTGGTTATATTTTTACAGAATATTGGTCAAGCAGTAATAATAATTTATTCAGTGGGAACAGTTTTAAAATTTAAAATAAAACTGAACGTCCTTGATTAATGGGATTACTTGGTTAGTGGGATGGTTTTTCTCCTTGAAAAACTGCATGAGATAAGTAATGATTACTGAATACCCGTGCCCATTAATTATCTTTTACTGCTGCATGTCTGACAGGTGTCTCAACGGTTATTTTTTTTGTGCAAGTAAAAGAGAGAAAAGATTGTAAAATCTTTTATTTACTTTCATATTTTATCTCTCTCTTTTTACTTTTATTCTCTCTCATCTACTGACAATTTTTCATACAGACGTTTTATCAAATACCTTACAGGCAACCAAATTTCTCACTAATTTCTCATGGCACCCAAGGACATAATTTTTGATGGAGCTAAGTTTGTTCCTAATAACTTCTCCGCTATTCTTAACAAGTCAGAAGCCCCATCCGAACTTCATTTCATTCAGGACTTTCTTGCTAGTTCTGATATTGGGTATGCTCTGACCGAACCTGAAGCAGTCTCTGGTACTCAAGTACTGGAGTTCTGGAGAAGCGGAGTATATGATGATGGTGGTGCTCAAGGGTCCCCAAGTATTATTTTTTCATCAGGGGAGGATGAGTATGTTGTGACATTATCTACGGTTCGACAAGCACTGCAGCTACCTGAGAACTGTGTTTATTCTACTGTTGAAGAGCCAGTTCTTCAAAACATGATGGCCAGTCTGGGATATGAGAGGACATTGGCAAAGCTGGGCCAGTTGAAGAGATCTTTCATAAGGAGGGAATGGAGTTTCTTCTTTGATTGCATAACCAAGGCTTTTGCAAATAAATGTTCAAATTTCGATACAATTCCCATATTCAGCCAACAAATCGGGTATGCTCTCATAAATCAAACTGATTTTGACTATGCAAGTGTTGTCTTAGGTTTTATTGGGGATAGAATGACAGAAGATAGAACTACTGTTTATTTTGCTAGATTCCGTCAGCTAATCTATAGTTTCTGTTGTGATAATAAGCCCCAATTTGCTAGTGAATTAATTTCATCATTCAGACTAGCTAAAAGAGCTTTTAATGACTTATTATCTACTGATAATAAGAAGGCTGTGTTAAGACCCCTCCTAGTTCCTTTATATGTCAAATAAGCCTTAATAACCTATGATCCAGTTAAATACATTGAACTATATCCTGATGTTCAACCATCCGAACCTCATCCATCAGCACCTACCACCTCTACTCAACAACCTCAAACTTCTCAATCTCAACCTTCAGATCCTACAGTGCAGCCTTCATCTTCCAAACCTAAGAGGACTAAGAAAGTACCTTAGACACCACACAAGAGAAGGAGATTCATTCTGCGAGATGAATCAGATGTTGAGGAACAGGTTCTTGTATCAGAACCTGTTGTTAAAGCAGCTGAGAAGGTCTCTTCTCAGAAAGATACTGGAATTGGGGGGTCTAAGCTTCTCAAAAGGCTTAGAAGGATGTATTCTGATGAAACTCCCAAGGTATCTCCACCTTCAAAGAGATACAAGAAACAGAGAGCTCATAGGGACAGGGCTAGGCCAGTTTCAGAGGATGAGGAAGCAGCAGCTAGGGAAGGAGATCAGGAATCTCTGATCTCAAAGGAGCCAGAATTTGCTGAAGCTACTGCATCTACACCACCATTGTCACCTACTTAGGAAACTGCTCAAGATAAAGTATCTACACCACCTGTGTCTCCTGTAAATGAACCAGTACCTACTGAAGACCCAGGCACAAGTGCTGAGATTGATATTCACAACCTGGTTGTGCCTGTGGTTCTGTACTTAGAAGCTCCACCAGCTCCAATCACTCCACCAACAACACCAATTCCTGATGCTGATGTTAATCCAGAATTGCCTACAACACCTTCTCTGCATCTAGATACTGAAGATCAGATTTTAGGTGAGCATCAGAATATGGTTGTTGATCAGAACTTGGTAGCAGATTAGCACTTAGAGGATGATGTTGAAGCCTCAATCGCCTCTCATACTGTTCTTTTATTAGAGGATGTTGACTCTGTAAGTTATGATGCTACAAATGCTGATAATACTGGTAATGCTGCTACAAATGTTGATGCTGATGCAGGACCACAAGCTCCTTCAAAAGCTAAACTAGTTAAAAAGTTTATTAGAGGAGATGCACCAGTACCTTGGAGTGAAACTCATCGAGGACAGGAGTGGACTAAAGAATGGAACTAAGTTAGTTTTGTTCCTTCTGAAAAGATTCTTGCTGAGCACTTGGAAAAAGCTGATGAGATGCTAGTCAATGATGATTTCAAGATACAACTAAGAGTTACTGCACTTAGTACAAGGCACCTTCAAGGTCAACAATCTGTAACTTAGGCCAAGGTGGACAAGATTCAAGAATCATTAAATCAGCAAGATACGGTTGTCAAGCTGGACAAGAAATTATTTTTCAAACCTACCTTTGACAAAATTACCAACATTAAGAAAATCCAAGAGAAGCAACAGGCTCAGATTGATAAAATTTTGAAGAATCAAGCTTCTCATCAAAATCAACTCAATGAGATCCAATCCTCAGTGGAATTGCTTGTCTCTCTTCTTTTACCTGTTGATGCCAAAAGGGGGGAGAAAGTAATTAAGTCCAAATGCAAACCTGGTAAGACACTGAAGGGAAAGGATGATGGAAAAGATGACCCGGGAAACTATGGAATGGGTGAAGGTCATGGTCAAGGTAGAGGTCTTTCATCAAGTAGAACTGAAACTACAAGTCATAGAACAAGTTCTGATACTGGGAGAAGAATAACTTCTGATACTGGTAAAAGGATAAGTTCTGATGAACATTTGGAACTTGATGAGGAAATTTCAAGACAGTTATTTCTGAAAGAAAATCCAGGAATGGACCTTGAGAGTCTAAAGGAAGAAGAAGCTAGACTTAAGTTAGAAAAAGTCAACTCCAAATCTGAAGCTTCTGTTGTTGAAAAGAAACTTCCTAAGGCTAAAGGCATTGTGATAAAAGAAAGGACAAATCCTGTGGCAACTAAGGCCAAATCACAATTGCAGATAGATCCAAGGTCCAAGGGCAAAGAAAAGGTTGGTGAACCTGTAAAGGTTTATGTGCCTCCTATGGATGAAGAAATTTCTGTTGAAGATGTTAATCTTACTCTGGTTTCAAAGAAGATTTCTAATACAACCTCTGACATGGCTCAAGTTGTTCAGAGTCAAGATATAGTTAGTTCTGATATAACGATGAAGCAAGCAACCTCTAACATAGCTCAAGTTGGCTTGATATCAGAAGATAAGTCAAAGGAAACCTCTGACATTGTTCATGTTAAATCCTCAAAGTTACTCCTACCAGGATTCACTAAAGCCAAACAGACTCAACCTTTGAAGACTGCAGCAAGTGGTTTTAAAGCAAGAGTGGTTACCTGAAAGGAAGCAAGAGATAAATCTGGATTGGGTAGTGCTGATGAAAGAAGAGTGCAGAACACAACCAATGATCCAACTTCCTTAAGTGAACCAGGTGTTGGAGCAACTCCTGAAAGATTGAATCGACTTGAATCTGTACAGATGGTTTACCATACCTTCTTGAAAGAACACATCTTGTTATATTTCATGACAGATGGAGGGTTTACCATATTAGGGAGAGAGATATACCACTGAAGTATTTTGAGGAACTAGAACATGTTTTATTCTTACTTCAAGTGAAGAACAGATTAACAGAAAATGCTGCAAATTATTTGAAGACTCAAATTCAGAGAGAGAAGAAGCTCTATTCTATAAAGTCTGACAGCACATATTGTCCCAAGTACAGAGATCACAAGGGTGATATTGTCGAGATGAAGCATAACTCTGCTAAGATTATAACTACCTTTCTGGGTTATAAGGCTGTAGAATTCAATCTTGAGTCTAACAAGGCATATTTGATCAGACTGGATCAGGAGATAAGGAATGTAAAAATCAATGATCTCAGATATGCTATCTTCCAAACTGGTGAAGATACTACAGAGCTTAAAGATGCTAAAAGGAGGATGATTGATGAACTCAGATATGCTGAGAGATATTTGTTAAAGAATTATCTCAGAACAACTCCTGACATCAAAGAGATCGGAAATTGAAGCCAAGTCAAAGATCTACAACTGCTTAAATTCTGAAGTATATACAGACTGAAGCTGATATCAGACTTTAAGGATGGTAAAGCTGTAAGGACTGTAAGTTGTAGTTATCTAGTCAAATTCTCATGCATTTGTACTTAATATTTTTGACATCATCAAATATCTGTTGAACTTGTATATTATGCTAATTTACAAGTTGGGGGAGATTGTTAGATATATTTGATAATGTCATGTCTGATATGATTTGTGTTTAGTTTTCAGATCTTACTTAAACAGGACAAATCAATACTTAACTGGATATCAGCACTTATACTGAAGTCAGAACTTAAGTTGTCAGAACTTAAGTTATCAGGAGATATTTATCAGGAGATAATATCAGGACTTAAGAAGACTTTCAGATAAGGAAGGCGGCTAATTGAAAGGAACGAAGATCAAGACAAACGCAAGAAGACATATGCATGAAGAAGGAATTCTATGAAGAATAGAATACTTGGAAGAAAAGATATCTGATTGATATATTTTAGGAAGCAGAATTATATTCCATATCAATTAGCGATTATCTTGTAACTGTGTAGTATATAAACACAGACATAGTACACTATACGTGTTATCATTATCGAGAATAATATTCATTGTAACCCTAGCAGCTCTCGTGATATTTTATTCATCACTGAGAGAGGACAGTTCCACATTGTAACAGAGTTTAATAAAGTTTGTTTTTTGTTACTTGTGTTCTTTGAATTCGATTTGATTGTGCTATACACTATATTCAACCCCCTTCTACAGTGTGTGTGACCTAACATCAATGCCTCTATGGTTGACAATAAATCCCAAAAACTTCCCTGATTCAACCCCAGACACACATTTCTGGGGTTGAGCTTCATTCTGTACTCCCTTAGGATCTGGAACATTTCTGATAGGTGGTGGACATGATCATTTGCTTCCTTTGACTTCACAAGCATATCATTAATGTAGGCCTCCATGGTTTTCCCCAACTGATGTTTGAACATCTTGTTCACCAACCTTTGATAGGTTGCCCCAGCGTTAAGGAGCCCGAAGGGCATCCCGATATAACAATAGAGGCCCCGATCAGTAATAAAGAAGGTGTGCTCCTGATCTGGCCCATACATTGGGATTTGGTTATATCCCGAATAAGCATCCATAAAGCTAAGTAGTGTGTGCCCAACTGTGGAATCAACCAGCTGGTCAATTCGGGGTATATGAAAACTATCCTTCAGGCAAGCTTTGTTTAGGTCGGTGAAGTCCATACATGTCCTCCATTTGCCATTTGGTTTCTTGACAAGCACTGAGTTGGCCAGCCACATGGGGTAGAAGGTTTCCCTTACAAGCCCTGCCTCCACCAGTCTATCCACCTCTTCTTTGAGGGCCTCTGCCCTTTCTCCACTAATCGGCTGCCTCTTCTGTCTGACCCCCTTCTTTTTCGGGTCCAAGTTGAGCCGGTGGCACATGACATTCGGGTCAATCCCTATCATATCAGAGTGTGACTATGCAAAGACATCCAAATTTCCCCTCAAGAATTAAGCCAGGTCTTCCCTCAAGTCAGGGATTAAGTTAGAGCCTATTCTGAGTACCTTGGAGGGATCATTCGGGTCTACCAAGATTGGAATTGTGTCCTCTGCAGCCCCAGCCCTCTCAACCATTGGGGGCATTCTTGGGTCTAAATCTGCTCGAGCCTCACTGGTTTCTCCCACTTCCGTGATTGTCAAATCTTCCATGTCCTCAAGCTCGGGCTGGTGAGCTCGGGGTAGAAGAAATCTTTCGTGATTATAGGGAGAATTTCGTATAATAGTGTTATGGAGGTCGATGGTCGGAACAAGGATCAAGGACGTTGTTTGAAGGCGGAGGAAGGTTGTTATGTGGTGGTGGTTGAGCTTGTATGTTGACTCCTTAAGAAAGAATAGGGTTTGTGTTATTCTCTATCAAGTGTCGACTCTTATCTCATACAAGTGCCTACGTACCCTATTTATAGGAATCAAGCCTCACGTAGTTCTTGGGGAACAAGTCACGTAGGCTAGGGTTAGGGTTCTTCAACCCGTGTAGCCCAAACCCGTGATAAAAGTTAGGCCTTCAGCCAATTAGTCACGTAAATCTCGACCGGCTCCACACGCTTCCTACAATCTCGCGGCATCTCCGCATTTCTTCCCGTAATTGTAGGAACAACCCGTGTCGGTCCCGAAATCTACGAGCAACTCAGTCATCTATGAGTCACTTTTCGTGTTGCACACAAAGTCCTTTAATGCGGGTCGGCCTGGTTACTTCGGCCTGTACTGCCTTCCTTTTCAATTAATAAATACAATGTTTCCTTCGTTTTCATAAGATGTGGGCACCTGAGCCCAGCTCGCGTTGGGGCTCCTGAGCCCAGCTCGCGTTGGGGCTCCTGAGCCCAGCTCGTGTGTGGGCACCTGAGCCCAGCTCGCGTATAAGAGCCCAGATTACAAGTGTGAGCCCAATTCTCATATGAGAGCCTACCGGCTCATATGTCACGAGCCCAGCTCGCATGTGCTGGCCCAAGTCACATTAATCCAGAGCCCGGTTATTCAATGTTTTCATGGGGACCTGTTTAGGGCCCATGACCGAAAGCGGGCATGACAGTTTTGTAAAAGGGTTAAATATCAAGTAGGTCACTTACTGCGTCCAAATGTATTAAGTGAGTCACTGATTACAAAAATGACTCAAATGAGTCACTCATTTGAAAATTTGTATCAAAAATATCATGTTATCGTTAGTCGAAATTTTTAAAAGTATTAGATATTGAGTTTCGCACATTTTTTATGAATGATATTACATCCAAATGAAAGATTCCGAGTTATAGTATTTAAGATAATATTTTTAAATTTTTAAAAATTTATCTACTATTTATTTTTATTTAAAACAAATTAAAAAATTAAAAATAAATAGTTGATAAAATTTTAAAAATCTAACAATATTATCTAAAATAATAGAACTTGAAACCTTTCATTTGGATGTAATATCATTCATAAAAAATATGTGAAACTCAATATATAATATTTTTAAGAATTTCTACTAATGACAGAGCGATATTTTTTATACAAATTTTTAAATGAGTGACTCTGAGTCAGTTTTGTAATTAATGACTCACTTCATACATTTGGACGTAGTAAGTGACTTATTTGATGTTTAACCCTTTTGTAAACTAAACATGTTTCGAATAATAAAATATTTTGTAATATTTTACATGCAGTAGATGTATGATGTTCAAGATTTTGAATAAAATAATAATTGTTGTAGAATATAATTCGTAAAATAATATATTTTAAAATATTTTTATAAAATATTTTAATTGCAGAATTCGATCTCCATATACTCGTGTTTGTAAGCATAATTTCACAAATTAGACCGCCCAAGTTAGTTTGCCATAACTCAACCAAAAACACTCTTAAACGACCGTTAGTGATAACGTGTGAACTCCCAATGCATTAAATTAACTCTGATGCGGCAAATCTTTGCCTTATCTTGCAATAATGAAAATCCTAATCCGAAACACAGTCAAATAGTTTCACACATGTAATTGCATGTATAAATACTCATCATACACATGCATTAGCCCCTGCATTTCAAATATTTCAATCAAAGATAAATATATTTCCAAAATTCTTTATTCTATTACAAAAATTTCATTACTCTCTTCATCAGAAAACATGACAATGTTGAAAGTGAAGATTAAGACGATTAAGAATCTGAAAGATACATCAAGAAAGCGAAAGCAACTCGAAGCAGAAGATCTTGATGCCGTTGGCTTAAGGTTGAGTACTAATTCTTGTGGCAACAATTGTGATGCTCCTGATTTCAAGAAACCCAAGAAGAGTACTTATGATTGTGTGTTGAATATGAGAATTGCTAAAAGATTAAGCTGGTTTAGTGTTTATACTTCTGAAGAAGAGGAAGAGGAGAGATTTCTTGGGGTTTCTACCAAACTAAGTCTTTCGATTGATGGAAACCAAAGTGCTGATCCCTGGAAAATCAAGAAAACACTGGAACAGAGTGATTGTGATCATCTCTGTAGACTCATGCTTCACTTAGTGGAGCATGGAGCAACAAGTTTGTGAAAGAGAGGAGACTCAAGAAAGGAGACACCATTGGCCTTTACTGGAGCACATTCAAGTCGAGATTTGTCTTCTCTGTTCGTGCTCGTTCTCCAGCTGCTGCTTAAGAATTCTGGGTTCTGAAGTCTCGCTTGCACGTGAATTTGCTGCGTAATTATCCAATTTTGATGCACCTTGATATCAATAGAAATATATTTAGGAACTCATTAGTACTTGACTGATATTTATTTAACATACTTACAAACCATTTCTTCTGAATTATAGGGTTTCTCATTTAGATGTTTGATCTTATGATACCTTGATTATACCCATTTGATTCCATAGAGTAATTGAGTGTTGAAGTTGGAAATTATGATGTTTGTGTTTTAATATTTACAGAGTAGTTCATTATGGTATTTGTTGGTGTTTTTTAATTGAGATACCTTGAGTACTGATACTTACTGTTCATTATTGTATTTGTTGGTGTTTGTTTATTAAGATTACTGTTCTCTGGGTATATAAGACCTTGAAAAGCATTTCAATGCCTACTCACAGATGAACCTTGTTTATTTAGAATCAATTCGTTTATGGTAGCGCAACAAATCCCAGATAAACAAATGGAATGGGTGGATGTTTTAATCCTAAAAACTGCAATTTGTACCATAAAGATGATGCCTGGTGCATCAATTTTTTCAAGCATGTCGTGGGCTCTCGTGTGGTTTGCCTTTGATGGATGTGTATCCATCTAGCAGTATAAATTTATCAGATGTTCATTTTTCTCGTACACATTAACGGCGGCACATTTGCACAAAAAACAAGCTTAATTCTTACTTAGCCAGTACATACGAATTTCATAGAACATTTCAACTCTAATTTTATAGAACAAGTGTTTCTGTCAATGTGAATCAAATGTCAACCACCCTATTTCAACACAAGAATATTAGCAACTTAAAATGAGAAAACCAGAAAGACCAAACCATCAAAAATGAGAAAACCAGAAACACCAAATAAACGAAACATTCATATTAAGCATGGCTAATCTGAAGTCATGAAATATAACAAAACTTGAAAGCTTTAGTTCCCAACATAAAGTATCCAGTATCTTTCCGCAATAAACAGACTCAAAATGAAATGAAAGGCGGCAGATTTAAGCTTTATCAGCTTTTGAAGCTGTAGCAGCAGCTTGTCCACGAAGCCGACCAGTCCTCCTGGCTGCAATGAGACCAACTTTTTTACCAGGGGGAGCATCACGACGTACAGTACTGGCATGACCAATATGTTGGTGATTACCACCACCATGAGGATGCTCGACAGGATTCATAGCAACACCACGAACCTTGGGCCAGCAGTTACGTTTCACGCGATACTTGTGGTAGGCATTACCAGCCTTTAGCATCGGCTTCTCTGTTCTTCCTCCTCCGGCGACCTGCCCTATCATGGCACGACAACCGCTAGGTACAATTTTCTTGGAGCCAGATGGAAGTTTAATCCTATCAAAAGCAAGAACATAAAAACTTGGTTAGATAATTAAATCATCAAACCACAGGTATCATGCAGATTCATGGACGTTCTACAAAATTTCCAGCATCAAACATGAAGTGAAAGAAAAAAAACCATTTCATACTCAAATATTGCTCTCTCATGTTAACATATGAGGTAAATAATTTTTTGAAATATTAATGGCAAATATGCATATCTACTAGCAAAGATCACATGTTCACATGATCTCATTAATTCATTATAAACAAGACAAAGCATCAAGTTGACAGAAGCACCAAATGTACTTTTGCAATGAACATGGTTCCAATGAGAAACAAGAACTTCTTAATTTTATGGCAAAGAAAATCTGCCATGAGGCAACTATCGTCTGATTTCCAGAAAAGCATACGCAAAATTATAACAAGGAATGACAGTAATATCTGAAATCCTCTGTTGCAGGGAAATCAGTCATATATCAACTAAATATCTATGCTTCACCATGGTCCATATATCTTATATATTAGCATTCAGTCCAACCATATACCTCTTAAACACAATCATATAACCAAACATCGAATATCCCTAAATGCTCCAACCAATACATCCCTAAATGCTCCAACCAATACACCAAATAAACATAATATAACATCACAAAACCACATACCACCAGAATTAACAATAAACCAAAACATAGTGTTTACCAATAACATCAACAAATTAAACATAACTCGTCCAATTAAACAATATAATGAAACCACGTTCATACAAAGAACTTCTTTCATTTATCGACATTAAAATAAACAGTTTCTACTACAAGAGTATCAGAATATCCAGATTCTACTCTAAAACGGTTCAACTCTACTTAATTGGTAGATTCAACTCTAACAAACAATATAATGAAACCAACATTCATACCGAGAACTTACTTATTTATCAATTTATCGACATAAAAAATACACGGTTTCTAAAAAAATACACAGTTTCTACCACATACATAATAAAACAAGAAAAAAAATGACTTAATGGAGCATCGAGATTATACTCTAAAAATGGTTCAAGTAAATACCTAGAAGTTCCGTTATCAGGATTATGACTAATAACAATAGCATAATCCCCAGAAGCTCTAGCAAGAGTGCCGCGATCACCGACATGATGCTCGACATTACAAACCACAGCACCTTCAGGAATAGACCTAAGAGGCAAAACATTTCCAACCATCAAATTAGCTTTTTTGCCACAAAATATAAACTGACCAGTATACATCCCCTCAGCAGCAACAAACAGTTCTTTCTGATGCTTGTATCGAAACGGGTGGCGAAAAGTGACCCGAGCGAGCGGAGCTCCACGACCCGGGTCATGGATAATCTCGGTAACCACGCCTTTCAGATAGCCGTTGCGTTCGCCGAAATCGAGGCTGCGGAAACGAGCTGGGCCCTTGCGGTGGTGAGTGTGGGACTTGAATACGCTGCCTGCTCCTTTACGTTGTGCTCTTATTACACGACCCATTTGTGCGGTGGGGATGTGATTAGGGTTTGGGAACAAAGGGGAAAATGAGATGGTGTGTGCGCTTTTATATTGTTGGGTTTTTGGGCTGGAACTTGGGGTTTTGTGCAACCAAGGCCCGTAACTGAATTAGGCCTGTTAATGGATGGGAAATTACCACTTACCCCGTACCATAAAATTCTTAGTTTGAGTTGAATATCGATAAAATATTAATTATTTGTTAAAATATTGTTTTTTTTTTAATTTTAATATAATAAAAAATATTAGTTTTCACTTCTGATAAAATAAAAAAAAAATTGTTTAAATAATATTTTTTCTCAAATTCAAATCCCAACCCTATTATTTTGAAAATATTTAATTGTAAATTGAAGATGAATTTAGGATAATTGGATTTGTGGGTCTAGCCATAACTATCATAAAAAAATGATATATAAAGAAACGGTCTCTACCAAAACCCTTGAAAAACTTCTTCTTTTTTTATAGTTAAAGCCTTGAAAAACCAATACTACATATTCGTTCCCAAATAATCAGACCATCTTATGAAGCGAGCAACTTCAAGCTCCTATGGACCGCCGATAGCCAAACCAAAATTTAACCATCAAGGTAACGTTTCTTTTGTAAAACTCATATCTGTCTATTTAATTCATAATTATTTTGCCATGTAACACGATATTTCAAATAAAAATTTAATTATTTTTACTTGGAATTTTTTCTTTTTAACATATTATGCATGCCAAGTGATTGCTACTGATGCATTCTCATTAAAATTATTGTAAAGTTTTTAGCATTGATTATAAGAATTGTTGATTTGGAGTTGAAAGAAGATGATGAGAGTATTGAACAAGAGGCTAGGAGAGTGGCTGACCATTATAGTGCAAGGAAGAATCACACTATTGAAGAAAGAGAAGCTAGTCCTATCATTCATTTGAAGGAAACTTAATAACTGGGCATGTCTTAGATCATAAGTTTCTCCCGAATATCTTTCAGAGTTTATAATCTTGGATGTCTGAATTGATATTGATTGCTCCCTCTTTGCTTTGATAAAACAGATAAAAAGTATCCTAATTCAGCTTTATGCACGTCCAGGTGATGCTGTTCTCGATTTGGCATGTGGCAAGGTATTTATTTGCTTTTGACAGTCGGTAAATATCGTTTAACTTACAATGGTTAGGCATTATGAATTATGCATTTCTATTACAAGTTTTAAAAAAAAAAAAAATTGATTGTTGAGCTTTGATCAGGGTGGTGATCTGATTAAATGGGACAAGGCAAAAGTTGGATACTATGTGGGCATTGATATAGCTGAGGGCTCGGTATGTTTCTTCCTGGGTATTCCATATTTTAATGTGTATTCTAATTTACTGATATGTAAAAGGAATCCACTCGGTTAAGTAAGCTCTATATTAATCATCCCTACAAAATTAGCAGTTCCTGCGGATGTTAGTCGTGTCAGTGCATCTAGAAATTTTGTCCTAGTGGAAGGAAGCAAAAGTGTCTGATTTGTGTACTTTGGTGATAAATTGCTTATTAGTTGAAAAATTACTTGATTCTTGTCAACAAAGGATGACAACAACTCTTGATATGGGGAACTAAGTGTATGGTACAGAGCAGGAACTGAATTCGCAGATATTGTTTTTCCTTGATAACTCTTAATTTAAGACTGTTTGCACTATTATTGACAGGTTGATCAATCAAATTACAATGGAAACACAATATACTAGCCAAACATTTATTTCCCTTCAATTTCATCAACTGGAACAGTTTATGCAAACACATGCCTCGAAAAATTAAGCCTCTTATATTTCTTTAGACTTAAAAGACTTAGTAAAATTTTGTTTTAGTCTAATACACCACAAATGGTGGTAGCCTGGTGACACGCAAATAGTTGTTCTCATTCTCAACGGTATTTCCTGCAAATCCTCTATGTGAAGCTCAATTTTAGAGAAGTTAAGTCTGGTCATTAAACTCAGCTGAGTATAGCTAAAAATCTTTACAAGTACCAGCAGTGTGGGGGTCACTTTGATATATGGAAATTATCTTTCTTGTATCAAAGACATCAACACTCATTAAAGTCCTGGAAGACTGAAAATATTTTGCTATTTTAGTGCTAAACTTTATCCTGGTGTATAAAAGACTCTTTAAATATGCTCTTAACTCTAAAAATAAGGAGAATGACACAAAATGAAGCTCTAAGAGACTCTTAAAGATTATTTAAAACTCTAAGAAACTCTTCTCTCTCCTCTCTTTAAGAGCAACTCTTAACTTATATTTTATCAATAAAATTTGAATACCTACCAATTATAACTAGCCTTTGGTCATAGTAGAATTGATTTATTAATAAACTATAAATAAAGGGTTAATATAAAGAGTATTGTTGGAATTTGACATATTAACATATATAATAACTTGTTAAAAGTTATTTTTTAAATATTATTTTGAAGAATAAGTTATGAGACTTTTGGAGATGCTCGGACTAAAGTCTAGCTTTGCTTCCACTAGTTTCGATTGGACCAATTTTGCTTATAAACTTTGTGGTGTTTTTTTGTTTTTTAGGTTGTGTGTTGTGTGTCTTCTTCTGGTTGTACACAATAATATTTTCCGCTCTTTAACTTGCCTAATATTGCCCAAGTCTCTGCTTTTTGTTTTTTCATGACTGTTAAATTTTATACTCCCTCTGTCTTTTTCATTTATTTATACTTTTCTTTTTTGATGTCTCATTTATTTCTTTACATTTTAAAACTTACAAAAAATAGTCAATAGGTCCCCTTATTTCCCTATTTTTTATTCCTTTTCACACTACTTTTACCCCACTATCTCTCTTTTATACATTAAAAATCAATGGGTCCCGCCACTTCACTCACTTTTCTTTCTCTTTTTCACTACTTTACACATATTTCTTAATTTTCGTGTCCAGTCCTTTTGATAACAAATCAAAAGGACGGAGGGAGTAATAACATTTTATTAACAGATAGAAGATTGTCGTACTCGATATAATGGTGATGCAGATCAGAGCAGTAAGAATTTCACTTCTCGCCTTCTCTATGCAGACTGTTTTGAGGTTCCCACAAACTTCTTTTCTTCGTAAAATCAAACTATTATTTGTAAGATGTTTAAGAATTTTAAATTATTATTTAGTTGGACGACATACATTACATTATGGCTTTCAGGTTTGACTTGACGAAGCATTAACAGATGATGCACCTTTTGATATATGTAGTTGTTGTTAGGAGTCGAGTTTGACGAGACTATGACGTGAACCAGGACGACAAAACGACAAGCATGACATGACGGGAGAACGAGAGGACAGGACGTGACCAAGGACGGAAAGAAGGAGTCAAAATGCGAGTTAGAAACTGGGGATAAGAAGCAATAAGCTTTCAACAAACAGTTGGATCATAGAGGAAAAGTAGGAGATAATGGCAATTTGAATATGGAAGATGTATTATAAATATAGGGGAATACACATTGTAAAACACACAACCTACACTCACTAGACAACACACATAAGCAAATTCTACTCATTGTATCCTCAAGTTCATAGTGATAATTATTTTGGTTGGGCAACAATCAAACACGCGGTTTTTATCTTTTCAAGAGGATTTTCCGCGTCACCAACACTTTGTCTCATTTTGCTTATACCTTAGTTTTATTCAAATTACACACCAAGATAGATTTAGCTATTAACCTACAAAATTGAGCTAAAACAATTGGCGCCATCTGTGAAAAATTAGCTAATAATCAGATCGGTGCTACGCAATGACGAATGAGACTCTCACGCCCAATCAAGAAGACCCAGATGCAAGCTCAGAGACGAAAACGACACTAAAGAAACTACAAGCTGAACTGGAAACATTGAGGTCAGAGAATGCGAGCTTGAAAAAGGAGATTACTACATCAAAATCCAAGACAAAAACTACAAGTAAGAAACATGTACCAAGTATAATACGACGCCTGGATATGGATGAAGACATTGAATGGGAAAATAGGGAGAAGGAAGCTGACGACATGGTTATGATTGAAGAGGACAACGAGGGTTCGATGCAAGATAAGGATGCAGATGAAGGTGCACGAGAAACACTCTATGATGAAGAACATGACAAAAGGAGTACAGATAGTGAAAGGAGGAGATCTAGGCATAGATCGAAGGAAAAAATCACATTCACGAATATGTCAAGAAAGAATTACAGGAAGTGAGAGAGATGATTCAACGTATCCCAGGGGTACCAAAGCCCTTGGAAAGAGTGATAGTAACAAGTTATGTGGATTCACCATTCACGGATGAGATAGCAAGGCTGGAGATCCCAAAGAGATTCACAGTTCCTTACATGAAACCCTACGACGGATCCAGTGATCCTCTAGAACATATTGCACAATACAAACAACGAATGTTTATTGTGCCGATCACGATGGACTTGAAAGAACCATGCATGTGCAAGGGCTTTGGATCCACTCTCATGGGCCCAGCCTTACAGTGGTTTGTGAGATTGCCAAATGGAAGCATAGGAACTTTTGCAAATTTGTGGACGCATTCAACGCACAATTTGCAAGCAGTCGGATATTCGAAAAAACTACGAGTGATCTTTATAAAATAGTTCAGCGACGTAGAGAACCCTTGCGGGATTACTTGACACGTTTCAACAGGGAAAAGGTGACCATCACAAACTGTGATGTTCAAACAGCAATTGAAGCATTCATAAGAGGATTAGAAAAAAGACTCCCCACTTTATGATGAACTCACTAAATATCCATGCAGCACAATGGATTTGACAGATATGGATTTGACATAACACCATCAGTCATGATAAGAGAGTTTAGCAAGCTGGGGAATGTGGTGAAGTAGCCCATTAAGTCCAGTAAGCCCAAGGCTAATCCAGATTAGGCTATGGTGTGATTTCCATGGAGATTATGGCTATAGGTCCTATGATTGTGTTGCATTATAAAAGGAGATACAAGCACTTGTCAAAAAAGGCTATCTCTCAGAATTCATGAAGCGATCAGCACATGTGAGAAGAGAACAGACACCACCACGATAGCCCCCACCTCCTCCTCATTACAAAGTTATCAACTTCATAACTGGAGGATCAGATATATGTGGAGCAACATACTCTCGGGCAAAAAAGATTGCTAGAGAGTCGAATGTACATGTGGCAAGAGCGGACTTACAAATCAGTAATATACCTAGAGTATATTTTGACGAAGAAGACAGGATTGAGAAGAGAGAGCCACAATATGACAACTTGGTAATATACATTCCTGTGGGAAATTGTCTTATCAAACGTGTATTGGTTGACAACGGGAGTGCGGCAAATATCATGATGCTCACAACATTAAAGCAGATGGGGCTGGCTGAAAGCGACTTGCTAAAAAAGATGACGACGTTGGTCGGCTTTAGTGGAGAAACAAATATGACAATGGGAGAAATTGCTTTTCCAACTTATGCACAAGGGGTGAATCTCTTACAAAAGTTTGTTATACTTGATTGTGACTCAACATACTGTTGGGTTTCGAGCACATAAACGCAATGTAAACGGTAATTAAAAATGTAAAAAATCAGAATTTTCAAAACCCACTGCAGGATCCATGCGAAAAACATATATTCAATCCGTAGATCAGATTGTTTACCTTAAGAAGTTTTACCAATTGGTTGACTAATGGAGATCCAAAACTTGTTCAATCACCACGCATCCCGCTATCGCGATCTACGCTCTATCGGTATCCACACGAATGCTTGAACTCAAGGATTGGATGTGTACTAGCACAAACTCGTTTCTTCTTGCTCTCTCCATCTTCTCTCATGGTGGCTAGGATTTTAGTAAAAGTCTTGCATGCAAAATCAGCCACACAAGAGATATTATATAGAGAGTAGAAAAATGAATTATAACTCTTAACTAATTAGGAGTTATTATTAATTCGAAATTCCTATTTGTATTATAATTAAGTCTCACTTAATTATTTAACAAAAAAATTTCATAATTAATATTAGTAAATTTTAATATCATTATTTATCTAATTAATTAAGTCAAACTTAATTAATATTATAAATAATTTAAATTACTTTAATTTAATTTAAATCCAATTTAATTAAATAATCTTTCAAGCATTCTTTGTGTGTGACCATATAGGTTATTATTACAAACAATGAGCGGGTAATACATCATTGCTGCCCAAGTAATAATAATTGAATCGGTGATCGATTAAACCTTTCATGAATAATGTACAATATAATATAATCCCTTTAACCAAATATTATGGATTAAATTAGAGGCATGTAATGTGTCATCCTCATCATAGTTTAATTTTAAGTTTCCTTGATCAATGAGTAGACTATCATTTCAAATCAACATTTGAGTGTGGCCACGCATTTCATAGTCTAGCTCACACAAGAGGCCAATAATATCACTCCTAAAATAGGAGGGTTAAATCCCATCTAGATCATTCATATTTTTCATACGATTCATAATATACCCAATGTCCACTTTTATCATTACCCGGTCAAGGACAACTTTTAATGGAATCAATGTATATTAATTCTCGTATAGAAATATAATGACTTCAGGTCTAAGGACCATTACATCATTATCACTGTGAGAATTACTTATGACACAACAGACATGTAGAATCTCACATTGGGTCTGTCCAGCACCATGTACATGTACATCTGCCTGTGTCTTTGACTTTAGTATCACTATACCTGTGATCAATGAGATGTGATCATCAGTCAACAAACACACTAGTCTTAATGCATTATTATTGTCCCTTAATAATAATACTCAACTAGGGACCTTTAGGAATATTGATACTATTCTTATAATCTCATTTCTAAGTCACGTACTTAGAGATATGAAATTATATATCATATTCTAAGGACATTTATTAATCTAACATTTATATCGCAGTAAATTAAGAATTAATAAATTATAAAGAGAATAATCGATAGAACATAAACATTAATAATACTAATGTCTTAAACTAAAACATAATAGTATTGTCTACAGGGCACAAACACTAACAATCTCCAACTTGCACTAGAGCCAATCACCCATGTATCTAATACTCATGGAACTCGTATGACCATCGTACTTTTTCTGTGACAAAGCCTTAGTCAGTGGGTCTGCAACACTATCATTACTATGCACTTTACATTTATATCTCCTTAATCATTAATCTCATTAATAAGGCGATATTGCCTAAGGACATGCCTAAACAGTCTCCTTGGCTGTTTCAAAAAAAAATATCAATATATTCGGCATCCTTTATAGAATCATCAATGTTCTAGCTGTAAACTATTCCAGCTAACATCACTCATATTTGAACAAAAAACAAACCAGACATAGACACATAATCATCCTTGTCTATCCAGAAATTAAAATAAGAAACTAGTATCAGTGTAAACCTTTACAACCAGTTCCCTATCTTCTCCATACACCAAAAATAAATCTTTAGTCCTCTTTAAGTACTTAAGAATATTCTTGAAAATTATCCAGTGATCCTCACCTGGATTAGACTGGTATCTACTCGTCATGCTCAAAGTATATGAAACATCAAGATAAATACATATCATAGTACATATTATAGATCCAGTTGTTAAAGCATATGGAGCTTTCTCAAACGGCCTTTATCATCTAATGATATCGGGGGCATTTATCTTTTGAGAGCACTATCCCATGAGACATCGAAACATATCATTTCTTTATCTCCTACATACTAAAATGATGCAATATCTTATCAATGTATGTACTCCAACTAGGTCGATTAATCTTTTCAATCTATCTCTATAGATCTTGATCCCTAATATATAGGTAGCATCGCCTAAGTCTTTCACCGAGAAACTATTTCTCAACCAAGTCTTAACAGCCTGTAGAGAAGGTATGTCATTCCATATCTGTTATATGTCATCTACAAATAATACTAGGAATGTCGCATGGCTCCCACTAACCTTCTTGTAAACACATGGTTCATCTTCATTTTGAATAAAGCCAAACTCTTTTACCATTTTATCAAAATGAATATTCATTCTCCTTGAGACTTGCTTCAATCTATAAATAGATAGAAGCAACTAACAAACTATCTTAGCAAACTTTGGATCGACAAAACCCTCAGGTTGTATCAAATATACATCCTCTCCAAGGCTCCCATATAAGAAAGCATTTTTGACATCTATTTGCCAAATCTCATAGTCAAAGTCAGCAACTATTGCTAACAAAATCCTGATGGACTTGACCATAGAAACTGGTGAAAAAGTCTCATCACAGTCTACACCATGAATTTGTTTGAAACTTTTTGCCACTAGTCGCATCTTATAGGTCTGTACTTTACCATCCATGTCAGTTTCCTTCTTGAAAACTCACTTGCACCCTATAGGTTTTACCCCTTCGAGTGGATCAACTAAAGTCAATACTTTATTTTGATACATGGATTCCATCTCGGATTTCATGGCCTCTAGCCATCTCTCGGAGTTTGAACTGTTCATAGCATTTTGGTAGGTAAGAGGCTTATCATTATCCATATGCATCACATCACTATCTTGAGTCAAAAGAAATTGATAATTTCTCCCGGGCTCATGGTGAATCCTACTAGATCTATGAATAACCTGTGTTTCTTGGACAAGATTACTTTCAACATTTTGATGTACGTCCTTATCTTATTCCAACTCTGGTTCAATGTTATCATGTGGTTCTCGATCTTCATCGAGATGTATTATCCTTCCACTGTTTTTCTTAGAAAGTGGTTCTCCCTCAAGAAATACAGCGGCCAGAGCAACAATCACTTTGTTCTCAGAAGGATTATAAAAACTATACCCTAGTCTCGCTTGGGTATCCCACAAAATAGTATCTATCTAATTTTGGTCCAAGCTTGTCAGAGGCTAAACATTTTACAAACGCTTCACGTCCACAAATTTTCATAAATGACATGCTATGACATTTGTCACTCTATATCTCATACGAAGTATTTTGAACCGCTTTAGTCGGAACTTGGTTAAGTGTATATGCAGCAGTTTCTAGAGCATAACCCCAGAAACAGAATGGAAGATCCGCTTGACTCATCATCGATCGCACTATGTCCAACAAGGTACAATTTCTCCTCTCAGAATCCCTATTCCATTGAGGTGTTCCAGAAGGAGTAAGTTATGATACACTATCACACTCCTTCAAGAAACTCTTGAAATTAAGGTTTAAGTATTCTCCTCCACGATCTGAACATAAAACTTTTATACTTTCCTCTGTTTGCTTTTCTACTTCAGCCTTATATTCTTTGAACATTTCAAAAGAATCAGATTTATTCTTCATAAGAAACACATATCAATATCTACTGAAATCATCAGTAAATGTTATGAAGTAATATAAGCCACCCCTTGCCATCATACACATTCGAACACATACATCATTATGTATAAGTCCTAATCATGCAGTGGCCCTTTCACCTGATCAGGTATAAGAAGCTTTAGTCATTTTTCCAATGAGACAAAGTTCGCATCTTCCGTATGATTCAAAATCAAACTTATCCAAGTATCCATCTATATGTAACTCAGAAATGCGTTTCTCATTAATGTGGCTTAACGACAATGGTAGAGGTGATGTTTGATTTGAGTCATCTTAGAACATATAAATTGTTAACTAATTGTGCAACATTATAAGCCTTATCATTAAAATAGAATAAACAACTATTGTTTATTTAATTAAAATAATAACCTTCCTTGTCCTAACAAGAAATTGATTTAATGCATCCCCTAAAGGTAGGCACGTAATAACAATTTATCAAGTTCTCAATCTCGCCTATATGGGCAAAATTAGGTATCGAGTTCCTTCAACTAGAGCAACAACTTTTGCTCCAATTCTAACCCTATACCTGAAGTTTGACCATTGCTAGTCTTCTTTTTTAGACTTTCCAAACAAGCTCGACGATTAACTTCCAGTCATCCAGTTATTTCCACAAAAATGACAATCATCTCCTTTAGCAACACCACTATCAGACTTCAAAAGCCCTTTGGGATTGGACTTTGGTTTGGCGCCGAATAAGATCAAATATTCACCTTGTCTGTCCACTTTCCTTTCCCATTTGCATTCCATGTGTACATCATCAATATGGACGTAATGCATGCCTTTACCATGTTATTTTCAGTAGTTCTAAACATGCTTAACAACTCAGTGAGTGTTTTGTCTATCTCATTCCTTTTGTTCTTAACAAACTGAGAATAGAATTTGTTCAAAGATCATTTGATCAAATCAAGCTGGGTCTCTAGACCATTCTTGAAACCCAAAATATCAAGGTACATATACCTATCATCTTTAGAACATGTGGTCCAACCGAATATCATTCTTCCAATAATGCAAAAGTATGGTGCGTTATTATTGTCAAATCTTTCTGACGAGCCTATCCTTCAAACATCTTTTGAAGGTGCTCAATCATATCATAAGCATCATTATGCTCTTGTTGCTTCTAAAGCTCAGCACTCATAATTACAAACATGAGACATGATTCATCAGTTTTATAATAAATTTTCTTATGGTAAGCATTTTGTTCAGCACATGTTTCATTCTCAGCTAGAAGAAATAAGGGAGGGGTTTGAGTGACATCCTTGAACCTGAGGACAATCCTCAAGTTCCCATGTCAATCGAGGAAATTATTTCATGTCAGCTTGTCCTTCTCAAGGACTATTACATAGAGAAGTTATTTGTGTTATTTGTCATTTGATATCTACAATATTAAAGTGCATAAAATGACTTGGTCTACAAATGATCATTAAATTATGTTCAAGTGATTATTCATATATTTATACACAATATATATCTCCCACTATTTTTATCAAATCAATAGCCCTAACTATTAATTCAGAAAGAATATCTTCTATATCCTTTCTAGTGAGCCAAGATCCATATTTCACCATGTGTTAGGTCAGTTTAGCTTTTCTTCTAAAACATGATTATTTACGTAGACAACATTTGTCAATTATATCAACTATATAACTCTTGGATAGCTTGGTGGAACAACATTTGTTCATATTTATCTAATAAATCTCGCCAAACTCTATGCCTCTAAGTTAACAATCCTATTGTGGTAACTTAGTTAAGTCAAACCCAATAGTCAAAAGTATCAATATACTTCAAAACATCTACCACGATAGATGGGAGTACTTCACTTTGGTGAACCCACTCCTTATCGATCTAGGGTTAACGCATTAGACTTATTAGAAGGCATCTGATCAACTTAATATTAACTTTAGGATTTTATTAATTTTAAAATGATCATGATCCCATCATAAAAAGATTCCCAATTTTTCCTTGAATAAAATACTTCAAATCAATATTCGTCAATGGTTTGATTTCAGGTAGTGAGGGAGTCACAACGGTCTCGCTTAAAACCCACAACCTTACAAGTTCAATGAACTCGCTTTTGACAAAATCGTCGGGTTAATTATCAACTAGATCACTTAATCCATCCAAATATATCAAGTGAGTCACTGATTACAAAACAGACTCAAATGAGTCACTCATTTGAAAATTTGAATAAAAAATATCACTCTATCATTAGTCGAAATTCTTAAAAGTACTATATATTGAGTTTCACACATTTTTTATAAATGATATTAAAATATTCGTCAATGGTTTGATTTCCAAGTAGTGTGGGAGTCCTCGCTTAAAACTCACAACCTTACAAGTTCAAAGAACTCGCTTTTGACAAAATCGCCCCATGTCAGAAACAAAGAAAATTGTATTTTATTCCGTGTTTCATAAACACGAGAATCTCATAATCATTTGTTCATTTTAAAATCTTGAATCGTTACAGATTTTATCTTGTTTAGCAAGCATGGAATGAGTGTCGTATCTAATACATACATCCTTGATCTAATTAATCATGCATCTTTATAAACTACTCTACACATACATTCATCATATGTGTATATATATGTAAAGTGCAATAAATAAATGTGGTTGGTTATGGCTTCATCCTATATGATCTTTATCAAGCTAATGACAAAGATCTAGGTCAATCTAAGGTGAAAAATAAATACAGGCTAACTAATAACATGTCTTCTTTCTTGTATTGCTTCCTTGAATGGCCTCCGTGTGGGATTACCCTTGATCTTCAAATCTTCATGTCTTCATGTACATTACAAGAATGAAATATGAAAACTAATCTAATGAACTTACAAGAAGAACTCGAGTTACATTCGAGATTTAATAATTAAAAGATTAAACGACATGCAAGCCGTATTTAATAAACCAAAACCATAAACATAAGGTCATAAGCCATAAACATCCACCATGCTCAATTAACACAAAATAACATGTCAAAACACATAATATGATCTTAACATATCATACCCATCATGATCTAAATATAAAAACCAAATATTGAAAAAATCAGAAAATTCGAAATTAAATCTGATAACATTAAATCGCAGATTACAGGGCCTAAACGACGTCAAAAGCCTTACAGCTATCAGTGACATTCAGACGCTTGATTTCATATGAAATAGTGTATTCGTTCGCCAAAATCGGACACCAGACACGGATCTCAGCAAATCCGCTGCATCTGATTCAGAATCGTATCAAATACGATTCTTATAATAAGAACAAACATAAAACATGTATATATCAGTATATATATAGATTATATAATCATCATATGATTATACAACTCTCATGAATATCATATATTCAAAATATATATATACATACGCATATATAAACATAACAATATGTAAAACATACAAAATCGCATACATAAAGTCATGGAATATTGTATACATGTTATCATTATAAAACCAGTAAACACATAAAAGAATTAAACACTTTTCGCAAGTAGCCCAGATGCCATTGAAGGGTTTTGAGCACATAAACGCAACGGAAATAGTAATTAAAAACGTAAAAAATCAGAATTTTTAAAACCCACCGCAGGATTCATGCGAAAAACATATATTTAATTCGTAGATCAGATTGTTTACCTTAAGAAGCTTTACCAATTGGTTTACTAATGCAGATCCAAAGCTTGTCAATCACCACGCATCCCGCTCTCGCGATCTACGCTCTATCTGTTACGACCGACATTTTATGTAATATTATTTGTGAATTTGGTATAATATTAAGTCAAATAAAAATATATTCAATGATTGTACGTTTGTGTGAGTGAAAATTTCTGCATTATAAATTTGCTTTGGGTAGTATATGATTTTTCAAAGCAAGAGTTTATTTAATTTCTTTATTTTTGATTTATAAGGAATATTCTAAGCTTTGGAAAAATCTTCTTTTAAAAGGCATTTTGTTCACAAATTTTGAAAATGATTTTATAAAGTCTCTAAAAATACAAGTTAATTTATGGTATAAATTTTATAATTTTTGAACTTGTATTTTATTTTATAAAAATAAATCATTATAAATTTTAGTTGTCATATTTATCAAAATTACATGAATAACCTTGCATGCAAACTCTCTTCTATTTTATCAAAGGGCAAAGAAGACATTCTCAACCCCACTAACTCACATTTTGCTAACCAATTTACCCCTTTACCCTTGCATGCAAATCTACCTAACTATATTGGAGGGTTACTCTTGTAAAATCTCAAACCCACTCACATTATAGTCAAATCAATGCATAAAAACAAGTCCAATAAATGAGAAGTCGTCACTGGACAAGTTGGTTCATCTGTATGTGCACGAAATCGTATTAAGGCATGGAGTACCCGTATCAATAGTTTCAGACAGAGATTCCCGATTTAACTCGAGATTCTGGAAGCAATTCCAGGAATGTCTTGGCACGAAGTTGAATATGAGCACGGCGTATCACCCGCAGACTGATGGTCAGAGCGAAAGGACGATTCAAACAATCGAAGACATGTTGCGCAGTTGTGCAATCGATTTTGCAGGAAGTTGGGACGACCACCTGTCATTGATTGAATTCTCATATAACAACAGCTATCATTCCAGTATCGGCATGCCACCATATGAAGCTTTGTACGGGCGAAAATGTAGATCACCAACAATTTGGGATGAAGTAGGAGAAGGAAGAATTCTCGGCTCAGAATTGGTACAACAGTTGCATGACTCGGTCAAGTTAATTCAGAAAAGGTTGCTTGCTGCTCAAGATAGACAGAGGAAGTATGCGGATCCAGCGCGTAAGGATGTTCAATTCCAAATTGGCGAAGCTGTGTTGCTAAAGGTGTCACCTAGGAAAGGGTTGATGAGATATGGCAAGAAAGGAAAGTTAGCACCTAGATACATAGGTCCTTTTGAGATTTTGAGTCAAGTAGGAAAGGTGGCCTACGAGTTGGCCTTACCACCTCAGTATCGGCATGTGCATAATGTGTTCCATGTGTCGTTACTTAAGAAATATAATCCTGACACTAGCCATGTGATAGAATATGAACCCGTAGAAATTCAGGCAAACCTGTCATTTATGGAGCAACCGGTTAAAATACTCGACTGGCAAGTAAAGAGTCTTAGAAATAAGTCAGTAAAGTTAGTAAAAGTACTTTGGAGGAACCCTAAGGTCGAAGAGTCGACTTGGAAGTTAGAGTCTGATATGCGTTCCCGGTATCCTCATCTGTTCTCTTAGATTCTGGGGACAGAATCCCTTAAGGGGGAGAGGATGTTACGACCGGCATTTTATGTAATATTATTTGTGAATTTGGTATAATATTAAGTCAAATGAAAATATATTCAATGATTGTACGTTTGTGTGAGTGAAAATTTCTGCATTATAAATTTGCTTTGGGTAGTATATGATTTTTCAAAGCAAGAGTTTATTTAATTTCTTTATTTTTGATTTATAAGGAATATTCTAAGCTTTGGAAAAATCTTCTTTTAAAAGGCATTTTGTTCACAAATTTTGCAAAAGATTTTATAAAGTCTCTAAAAATACAAGTTAATTTATGGTATAAATTTTATAATTTTTGAACTTGTATTTTATTTTATAAAAATAAATCATTATAAATTTTAGTTGTCATATTTATCAAAATTACATGAATAACCTTGCATGCAAACTCTCTTCTATTTTATCAAAGGGCAAAGAAGACATTCTCAACCCCACTAACTCACATTTTGCTAACCAATTTACCCCTTTACCCTTGCATGCAAATCTACCTAACTATATTGGAGGGTTACTCTTGTAAAATCTCAAACCCACTCATATTATAGTCAAATCAATGCATAAAAACAAGTCCAAGAAGTGATCATCACCTCACTTCACCCCACCACTTCACTCTCTTCTCCCTCCCTCCTCCCTCACCTCTCGGTTTTTCCCCTCCCCTCTCGGCAACCACCAAAACCGAGCCCCATCCCCTTCTTTCTTCAACTCTCACTCAAACAATCATCTTATATCCAAGTAATTTTACTCCCTATATGTTATTCTTATATATATTTCAAAAGTTTAGAGTGAAAAACCTATGTTTTGACCTTGCATGGTGATGTTTTTGTTAAACTCAAAGTGAACCTCCTTGATTCTTGTGAATCTAAGGCTTTCACCATGAGATATAGTATCATAGGGTCAAGAATGGCTAGACATAAGAGTGTTACACTTATGAAATGTTGTTCTTACCCTAATCCATTCGGCCATGACTTGATAGGAGCCGAATGGATGGTGTTTTGTTACCTTGTTACATTTTTGTGTATTTTGTGATGATAACGTGAATTTTATAGTAAAAGCTTGATAAAACCCTTTTGCATGCTAGTTGATCATTTAGTTGTAATCCATGTTAGGTTTGCATGTTGAATTATGATAAAAATTTATTTGGAAATCATGTTGCTTTGGCTTGAAAGATCCGAAAGCATGCATGCATGTAAATCACTTTTGATTTTTTTTGGAAGTTTTGATCATTTAGATTCATGTTGTTAGTGAGCCTTAATTTCAGTAGGAATAATGTATTAATATTGATTTATACTTCTTATTGCATGGTAATAATTCGTGGTTATCTATTAAAAAAAAATATATATATATATATCTTGTTGCTTCAAGAGCATAAATGTTTGTGATTTGTAAAGAGTAGTCTCTTTTGTTTTGCCATAGTTGCACCTTAGGTAAGGATGATCTCACCAAGGTTATTTTGAGAAAAAGGGAGTTAGTTCAGTAGAATACCATGTATAAGTCTTTGTTTAAAGTTTTGAGTTGTTGTTAGATAGGTTTGTCAAGTCAAAGCCTTGGAAAAATGAGAGTTATAGTTTCTGCAGAAAAATCAGTTTAGTACCCTGAGGTTTAGAGTGAGTTTTGACCATGTCATTGATGTGCACTTTGAGGCCCAAGCTACCAGAAGTTAGTATGGGGAGTATATAATAGGTTTTAGGAGTTGGTTGGAGGTTTGCATGTCATTTGGTTAGGTGCACAAGTAGAATAACAAAATCTGTCCAGCAGGGGACAGTTTTGTTGCAACTTAGAAATAGGGAGATTTGGCCATGTCATGGGTAGGCCCTCATTAGGCCCAATTGGGCCTTAGTTAGAGGGTATGTCAGAGAAGTTTTTCCAACCATAGTTCATAGGATATGAGCTAGAACCATGTGTCACAAGATAATTCAAGTCAGGGCATTTTCTGCCCAGAAAAACAGGGGAACCTTGGAATTTTAGCTTAGGCCCAAGAAGGCCCAAGCCAGGCCTTTGAGCCACATCAAGCTTGTGAGATGCCCTTAGGTCAGGAGAGTCTTTTGTAAAAATTTTGAAGAAAAACTTTTAGTTTAAGAGTGTCTAATGCACTCAAGAAACCTTAGTTACCATTCTGAAATTTGCACCAGTGAGCACTTTCACTTATCACATAGCTTTAGAACACTTAGAAGTGAGTATTAGGTCGACCACCATAGTTGTAAGATAGTATAAGGTCAGTAGAGCAAAAGGCACAAGTGAGGGTCAATAGGTTTTGGATAATTTAGGAAAGGCACATTGAGTTAGGAAGCCCAAATTTGAAGACTTTGTTTAGTTAGCGACCAAGTGACTTAAGTGGTGAGTCGAGATCATCCAAGCCTAGTGTGGCATTATGGTGTATATGATGTTATTTGGTATTAATATACGATATGTGATTATGTGGCTACGTGTGTACATTTGAAAATATAATGGTGGATATGAATTAAGTGCGTATAGGCCTAAGTGCCATCCATGTTTAATTTTGGGTTGTAAATAGGTTAAGATGGTAAGAATATATTATAATGAGGATTATTATTATTTATGTAGGATCTCGAGACGAGGGAAAACTTGCCATAAAAGTCGAGTGAAGCTCCAGTTGTTGCTCCTACCAGTCAGACCAGACCAGTCTATCTCAAGGCAAGTGATTCAACTTGACCTTCGTATTTACTGTAAACAGTTCATATATATATCGATGTAATTATCCTGAGTCATTTTAATATATTTAAATTAAGCGTATCTTTTGTTTATCTTTGAGTTACATAGAGATGCCATGAACCCTCGAGTACGTATTGCAAGTAGTTCAAAAGTCTTTCATGATAGTTTAATGCCATGATAAAATAGAGATTTGTTATAATACTTTATTGATCCTTTTGATTATCATGCTATTGATCCCTGAGAAATCTTGATATTGCACCCTGATGCTTTGATTCAACTCTTGAAATAACCTCGATAGAAACTTTATCTTGATACCTAAAAGCCAATCATTTCTTAAATTCATTCATGATTGTTTGATAACCCTATCCTTACCCTAAAGCTTGATACCCTGTTATATCTTGAGCTGATGATCACTTTCTTTATATTTTAACACCTCTATCCTATTGGAACCAGTGATGCTTATCTTCTTGATGTTCTAATACCTATACCTTGTTTACAACCATTGCTTTAAGCCTAGTTTGGCATTACTCTTTCATATTATCCAATAGCCTTGCTCAATTTCCTTGTCAAAGTTCTTGTTTATGGAAACCTCTCAATTACCCTAATATAGTAAAGTCTAGTGGATCATGGCCCTGAGATTTAGTGTCATATTTCCAGTGTTTCAAGTTGATCTATAATCCCTTGATAAAAATGATTACAGTCGAAAGAGATTTTGTCATAAATCGGCATCAGTTTTTAAAATGATTAAAATGTGGATTTTTCAGTCCCAAAGGGGGATAAATGTTTTCTTTGAATGGTGGATCTGGACTGAGACGCGAGTCCTTTCCACACTTATATTAGGCTTAAAAGTTGCCTAGGGATTCCCAATAATGTTTTAGAACCCAGCGAGGTTCGGGATTACTTCGCGGCTGATCACCGGCTGTAATCCGTAGCGTCATAAAATGATTTTGATTAAGAATGATTTTAAAATTGTTTTGATGCAAGCAAAATGATGCCAACTCACATAAGTTTTATCTCTCGTTATCATTGATTATGTCTTTCCATTGTCATTCCTAAAGGTATATCTCGATTTATGTTTTGCGTTGTACTGTTAGCACTTGTTGAGCTTTTGGCTCACTTCTTGCTTTACCCTGATATTACAGCTAGCAGCTATGGTTAGATTCAAGCAGACTGCCCGTAAGACCTGTGATGCTGATGCTTATGTTCGAGCTCAGGTAGAATAAGTAATAATAGCTGTGAGGATTCGGTATTTGTAATCAGATGTAATAGCTGGTAGTGATGGGCTGTTCCAAACCCTAAACTGTAAGATCTTGGATTGGTTGTGTATCCTTCATTAAAATGATGTAATAGCTATATTTATTTTTCTGTTTAAGTTGGGGGTGTGACAGGTCTTGGTATCAGAGCTACGGTTTAGAGTCCCTGGACAGCCCAAATAGGTTATAGGATTTGTGTGTAGGTTATAGATATTATGCGAGAGAGTAGGTTAAGTAAATTATTATTAATACTCCTCTTATTGGTTGTCAGCAAAGGGCGCATTCCTCGTCATCCTCTGGGTCGGACGACACTATTGCTTTCTCCGTGTATGCTGAGTTGAGGCGCGAGTTCGATATGCTTCAGGGCAAGTACGACCGACTGATAGACCGACTGAAGAACGTGTATCCGGACAGCCGAAACTACGAAGGGAAGCCCAAGGAATAGATGATTGCGAGACTTGAGACCCTGGTTCAGTACATCAACACTAAGCTTGAGGAGATGCCAGCACACCGGGACCATACCAGCCAGTATGTCATTCAGATGGTGGCGGATGAGCTCCAGAGCATTGTGAAGACGCTTCGAGAGGAAAAGACTACCAAACCCCGTTCAGATGGAGTGGAGCCTTAGTTCTTTCCATTTACCTTTCATGTTGTTGTACTATCAGACTCTATGGAATCCCCAGTTGTTTCCGTCTTTCCTTTAAATAAGCCTGATATTCCTAGAATCAGACTATGTCCCAATCCTATGTACTGTGACCTTTAAAATTTCAATAATTATGTGCTATTATTCCATTTGCTCTCAACTGTTATTTTATGTTTTTATCATCATATATGCTTAATTTGGAAACTTGACCCCATATGTAAATGAGAATGCCATGCGATACCCTCGAATCATTTTATCATTCATATCTGTTATGACACAACTCTTATTTCAGGATCATGCCTCCCAAAAAGAAGAACCCAACAACCACCTTCACCACAGACCCAAACATTCTTCGACTACTGGAAACCTTGCAACAGCAAACCAATGCTATAGCTCAACAACAACTAACTCTTCAACAACGAATTGAAAACCAAGATAACCGTGAGCCACACCAACCACCTGAACCACCAGTACCACCTAGACAAATTGTCACTTTCAAAGCTTTTCAGAATGTGAATCCACCTGTATTTCATGATACCACTGATCCAGTGATAGCAAACACATGGATCAAGGATATGGAAAGGGCTTTTGAGTTGGTACAGTTAGGAGACGATCAGAAGACGCCGTATGCCACTTACTTCTTGAAGGGAGAAGTCATCTATTGGTGGGAATCAGTAAAAGCTATGGAAGTCACTCAGCAGGTTTCTTGGGAGAAATTTAAGAAGTTATTTCTGGACAAGTATTACCCTAAGTACATGCAGAATCAGATGGAGCTAAAATTTCTTGAGTTAAAGCAAGGGAACATGACTGTACTGGAATATGAGAAGAAGTTCACTGAGTTGTCAAGGTTTGTGACAAAGTATACTAGCACTGAGGAAGAAAAAGCAAAGAAATTTCAGCAAGGATTGGAGCCTTGGATCAGAGATAGGGTGGCTATGTTTGAGCTTGAAACTTATGCGGGAGTAGTACAGAAAGCTGCTCTGATTGAGAATAATGGGATGCAGTCAAGGAAAGAGAGGGATAACAAGAAGAGGAAGGTTCCATTTTATGGAGAAAAGTCTGAAGCTGGAAGTTCGCAAGATCGGAATATAAAGAGGATTGGTTCCCAGAAGGGCGGAAATTTTCAAAGGAAGGGAAATTTGGGCAAAAGGCAAGAATCAAAAGGGAACAATCAGGCAAGCCAAGGGCAAGTTGGAGAAAACAGGTTCCAGAGGCCAGAATGCAAGCACTGTGGAAGAAGGCACCCCGGAGTATGCAATAAGCTGAGTATGACCTGTTATAGGTGCAATCAGAAGGGATATTTGGCAAACGAGTGCAAGATGCCGAAGCCAGGAGTTACGTATTACAAGTGTGGGAAGACTGGACATATGGCTAGGAAGTGTAAGGCAACAGGACCAGTCAGAGCTCTGATGAACGTGGCAAGTACCAGTGCAAGCGTGCCAGCTGAGGTATTGGCATTACCTCCACCACCCGCACCAACCCCGCAAGCAACAGCAAGGACATTTGATCTAAAGATGAAAGATGCTGTTCAGAATTCTGAGGTGATAGCAGGTACACTTCTATTCAATAATGTCAAAGCTAAAGTATTGATTGATTCGGGAGCAACAAGATCTTTCATATCAGAATCTTTTGTTGATAAGCTCCAATGTGATAAAACGGTTATGAGTGAGGTAGTAAATGTGGTAATTGCGAACCAAGAGAAGATTCCTGTGAATCAATTTTGTCCAAAATGTGAGATTGATATTTCGGGATATAAGTTCTCAGCCGACTTGATACTCTTCAAGCTGGGAGAGTTTGATATAATTTTAGGAATGGATTGGTTAGGAGAGAATAGCGCTCAGATAAATTGTAAGACCAAGAGAGTGTATTTAAAGACGAAGAGTGGAGAGAAGGTAGTATTTAAGGGGCAGAGGCAAGAGCAACTATTTCTTACAATTATTCAGGCTAAGAAGTTACTTAGAAAAGGTTGTGAGTCATTCCCAGCATATGTAGTGGATTTAGAGAGAGGCAGCCCCAGCATGGAAGATATTCCTGTAGTTAATGAGTTCCCCGATGTGTTTCCCGACGAACTACCAGGCTTACCACCAGATCGACAAATTGAGTTCGAGATCAACCTTGCTCCAGGCACGGAACCAGTTTCAAAGGCTCCGTATAGGATGGCACCAGCAGAAATGAAAGAGTTGGCGAGCCAGCTACAAGAATTATTGGATAAGGGAGTGATACGACCAAGTACGTCGCCATGGGGAGCACCTGTTCTCTTTGTGAAGAAGAAAGATGGGAGTATACGTCTATGCATAGATTACCGGGAGTTGAATAAAGTAACGATCAAGAACCGCTACCCACTACCAAGGATAGATGACCTTTTTGATCAGTTAAAGGGAGCAAAATGCTTTTCGAAGATTGATTTGAGATCGGGATACCATCAATTAAAGATCAAGGAAGAAGATATTCCCAAGACCGCATTTAGGACCAGATATGGGCATTATGAATTCCTAGTAATGCCGTTTGGATTGACCAACGCTCCGGCCGCATTTATGGATCTGATGAATCGAGTATTTAAGAAGTATTTGGATAAATTTGTCGTGGTATTTATTGATGACATCCTTATTTATTCTAAGTCGGAAGAAGAACATAAGCAGCACCTCTGGATAGCATTGGAGATACTCCGACAAGAGAAGTTGTATGCCAAGTTTACCAAATGTGAGTTTTGGTTAAAGGAAGTTCAATTTTTGGGGCATGTTATTGGAAATGAGGGAGTTAAAGTGGATCCGGCGAAGATTGAGGCAGTTATGAGTTGGGAGAGGCCAAAGACTCCTACGGAAGTGCGAAGTTTTCTAGGATTGGCCGGATACTATAGAAGATTCGTCAAGGATTTCTCGAAGATCGCCACGCCATTGACCAAGTTAACCAGAAAGAACCAAAAGTTTGAATGGAGTGCAGAATGTGAAAATAGCTTTTAAGAGTTAAAACAGAAGTTGGTAACAGCTCCGGTGTTGGTACTTCCAGATGATCAAGGGAATTTTGTAATATTCAGCGACGCTTCACATAAGGGTTTGGGTTATGTGTTGATGCAACACAGTAAGGTAATAGCATATGCGTCAAGACAGTTGAAGCCGCACGAGTTAAAGTATCCGACGCATGACTTGGAACTAGCCGCCATAGTGTTCGCACTCAAGATTTGGAGACACTATCTCTATGGAGAGAAGTGTGAAATCTACACGGATCACAAGAGTTTAAAGTACATTTTTACTCAGAAAGAGCTCAATATGAGGCAGAGGAGATGGCTGGAATTGATCAAGGACTATGACTGTTCGATAAATTACCATCCTGGAAAGGCGAACGTAGTGGCCGATGCGCTGAGTCGGAAGGAGAGATTGAATATGATGATAACATCAAAAGAGTTATCTGAAGAAATCGGAAAATTTGAATTGGAACTTTGTGCTTATGGGAAAGTCAAAGAAGTTTGTCATGCAATGACCTTTCAGCCAACACTAATGGAAAAGATAAAGAAGTGTCAAGAGGAAGTAATGGAAAAAGAGAAAAATCAGTTATCTGGAAAAGAGATTAATACTAAAAGGGATGAGCAAGGAATACTAAGGTTTTCATCCAGAATATGGATTCCTCATGTACCTGAATTAAAGAATAAGATCCTCCGTGAAGCCCACCATTCGAAATTTTCAATCCACCCGGGAAGCACCAAGATGTATCAAGACTTAAAGAAGAACTTTTGGTGGCCAAATATGAAGCGAGACGTGGCAGAATGGGTTACGAAGTGCTATACTTGTCAGAAAGTAAAGGCAGAACATCAACGACCAAGCGGATTAATTCAGCCCCTGAAGATTCCAGAATGGAAATGGGAAAATATCGTTATGGACTTTATAGTAGGACTACCGGAAACAAAATCTGGACATGACGTAATATGGGTTATAATTGATCGTCTTACGAAGTCGGCGCATTTCCTTCCAATAAATGAGAAGTCGTCACTGGACAAGTTGGTTCATCTGTATGTGCACGAAATCGTATTAAGGCATGGAGTACCCGTATCAATAGTTTCAGACAGAGATTCCCGATTTAACTCGAGATTCTGGAAGCAATTACAGGAATGTCTTGGCACGAAGTTGAATATGAGCACGGCGTATCACCCGCAGACTGATGGTCAGAGCGAAAGGACGATTCAAACAATAGAAGACATGTTGCGCAGTTGTGCAATCGATTTTGCAGGAAGTTGGGACGACCACCTGCCATTGATTGAATTCTCATATAACAACAGCTATCATTCCAGTATCAGCATGCCACCATATGAAGCTTTGTACGGGCGAAAATATAGATCACCAACAAGTTGGGATGAAGTAGGAGAAGGAAGAATTCTCGGCTCAGAATTGGTACAACAGTTGCATGACTCGGTCAAGTTAATTCAGAAAAGGTTGCTTGCTGCTCAAGATAGACAGAGGAAGTATGCGGATCCAGCGCGTAAGGATGTTCAATTCCAAATTGGCGAAGCTGTGTTGCTAAAGGTGTCACCTAGGAAAGGGTTGATGAGATATGGCAAGAAAGGAAAGTTAGCACCTAGATACATAGGTCCTTTTGAGATTTTGAGTCAAGTAGGAAAGGTGGCCTACGAGTTGGCCTTACCACCTCAGTATCGGCATGTGCATAATGTGTTCCATGTGTCGTTACTTAAGAAATATAATCCTGACACTAGCCATGTGATAGAATATGAACCCGTAGAAATTCAGGCAAACCTGTCATTTATGGAGCAACCGGTTAAAATACTCGACTGGCAAGTAAAGAGTCTTAGAAATAAGTCAGTAAAGTTAGTAAAAGTACTTTGGAGGAACCCTAAGATCGAAGAGTCGACTTGGAAGTTAGAGTCTGATATGCGTTCCCGGTATCCTCATCTGTTCTCTTAGATTCTGGGGACAGAATCCCTTAAGGGGGAGAGGATGTTACGACCGGCATTTTATGTAATATTATTTGTGAATTTGGTATAATATTAAGTCAAATGAAAATATATTCAATGATTGTACGTTTGTGTGAGTGAAAATTTCTGCATTATAAATTTGCTTTGGGTAGTATATGATTTTTCAAAGCAAGAGTTTATTTAATTTCTTTATTTTTGATTTATAAGGAATATTCTAAGCTTTGGAAAAATCTTCTTTTAAAAGGCATTTTGTTCACAAATTTTGCAAAAGATTTTATAAAGTCTCTAAAAATACAAGTTAATTTATGGTATAAATTTTATAATTTTTGAACTTGTATTTTATTTTATAAAAATAAATCATTATAAATTTTAGTTGTCATATTTATCAAAATTACATGAATAACCTTGCATGCAAACTCTCTTCTATTTTATCAAAGGGCAAAGAAGACATTCTCAACCCCACTAACTCACATTTTGCTAACCAATTTACCCCTTTACCCTTGCATGCAAATCTACCTAACTATATTGGAGGGTTACTCTTGTAAAATCTCAAACCCACTCACATTATAGTCAAATCAATGCATAAAAACAAGTCCAAGAAGTGATCATCACCTCACTTCACCCCACCACTTCACTCTCTTCTCCCTCCCTCCTCCCTCACCTCTCGGTTTTTCCCCTCCCCTCTCGGCAACCACCAAAACCGAGCCCCATCCCCTTCTTTCTTCAACTCTCACTCAAACAATCATCTTATATCCAAGTAATTTTACTCCCTATATGTTATTCTTATATATATTTCAAAAGTTTAGAGTGAAAAACCTATGTTTTGACCTTGCATGGTGATGTTTTTGTTAAACTCAAAGTGAACCTCCTTGATTCTTGTGAATCTAAGGCTTTCACCATGAGATATAGTATCATAGGGTCAAGAATGGCTAGACATAAGAGTGTTACACTTATGAAATGTTGTTCTTACCCTAATCCATTCGGCCATGACTTGATAGGAGCCGAATGGATGGTGTTTTGTTGCCTTGTTACATTTTTGTGTATTTTGTGATGATAACGTGAATTTTATAGTAAAAGCTTGATAAAACCCTTTTGCATGCTAGTTGATCATTTAGTTGTAATCCATGTTAGGTTTGCATGTTGAATTATGATAAAAATTTATTTGGAAATCATGTTGCTTTGGCTTGAAAGATCCGAAAGCATGCATGCATGTAAATCACTTTTGATTTTTTTTGGAAGTTTTGATCATTTAGATTCATGTTGTTAGTGAGCCTTAATTTCAGTAGGAATAATGTATTAATATTGATTTATACTTCTTATTGCATGGTAATAATTCGTGGTTATCTATTAAAAAAATATATATATATATATATATATATCTTGTTGCTTCAAGAGCATAAAGGTTTGTGATTTGTAAAGAGTAGTCTCTTTTGTTTTGCCATAGTTGCACCTTAGGTAAGGATGATCTCACCAAGGTTATTTTGAGAAAAAGGGAGTTAGTTCAGTAGAATACCATGTATAAGTCTTTGTTTAAAGTTTTGAGTTGTTGTTAGATAGGTTTGTCAAGTCAAAGCCTTGGAAAAATGAGAGTTATAGTTTCTGCAGAAAAATCAGTTTAGTACCCTGAGGTTTAGAGTGAGTTTTGACCATGTCATTGATGTGCACTTTGAGGCCCAAGCTACCAGAAGTTAGTATGGGGAGTATATAATAGGTTTTAGGAGTTGGTTGGAGGTTTGCATGTCATTTGGTTAGGTGCACAAGTAGAATAACAAAATCTGTCCAGCAGGGGACAGTTTTGTTGCAACTTAGAAATAGGGAGATTTGGCCATGTCATGGGTAGGCCCTCATTAGGCCCAATTGGGCCTTAGTTAGAGGGTATGTCAGAGAAGTTTTTCCAACCATAGTTCATAGGATATGAGCTAGAACCATGTGTCACAAGATAATTCAAGTCAGGGCATTTTCTGCCCAGAAAAACAGGGGAACCTTGGAATTTTAGCTTAGGCCCAAGAAGGCCCAAGCCAGGCCTTTGAGCCACATCAAGCTTGTGAGATGCCCTTAGGTCAGGAGAGTCTTGTGTAAAAATTTTGAAGAAAAACTTTTAGTTTAAGAGTGTCTAATGCACTCAAGAAACCTTAGTTACCATTCTGAAATTTGCACCAGTGAGCACTTTCACTTATCACATAGCTTTAGAACACTTAGAAGTGAGTATTAGGTCGACCACCATAGTTGTAAGATAGTATAAGGTCAGTAGAGCAAAAGGCACAAGTGAGGGTCAATAGGTTTTGGATAATTTAGGAAAGGCACATTGAGTTAGGAAGCCCAAATTTGAAGACTTTGTTTAGTTAGCGACCAAGTGACTTAAGTGGTGAGTCGAGATCATCCAAGCCTAGTGTGGCATTATGGTGTATATGATGTTATTTGGTATTAATATACGATATGTGATTATGTGGCTACGTGTGTACATTTGAAAATATAATGGTGGATATGAATTAAGTGCGTATAGGCCTAAGTGCCATCCATGTTTAATTTCGGGTTGTAAATAGGTTAAGATGGTAAGAATATATTATAATGAGGATTATTATTATTTATGTAGGATCTCGAGACGAGGGAAAACTTGCCATAAAAGTCGAGTGAAGCTCCAGTTGTTGCTCCTACCAGTCAGACCAGACCAGTCTCTCTCAAGGCAAGTGATTCAACTTGACCTTCGTATTTACTGTAAACAGTTCATATATATATCGATGCAATTATCCTGAGTCATTTTAATATATTTAAATCAAGCGTATCTTTTGTTTATCTTTGAGTTACATAGAGATGCCATGAACCCTCGAGTACGTATTGCAAGTAGTTCAAAAGTCTTTCATGATAGTTTAATGCCATGATAAAATAGAGATTTGTTATAATACTTTATTGATCCTTTTGATTATCATGCTATTGATCCCTGAGAAATCTTGATATTGCACCCTGATGCTTTGATTCAACTCTTGAAATAACCTCGATAGAAACTTTATCTTGATACCTAAAAGCCAATCATTTCTTAAATTCATTCATGATTGTTTGATAACCCTATCCTTACCCTAAAGCTTGATACCCTGTTATATCTTGAGCTGATGATCACTTTCTTTATATTTTAACACCTCTATCCTATTGGAACCAGTGATGTTTATCTTCTTGATGTTCTAATACCTATACCTTGTCTACAACCATTGCTTTAAGCCTAGTTTGGCATTACTCTTTCATATTATCCAATAGCCTTGCTCAATTTCCTTGTCAAAGTTCTTGTTTATGGAAACCTCTCAATTACCCTAATATAGTAAAGTCTAGTGGATCATGGCCCTGAGATTTAGTGTCATATTTCCAGTGTTTCAAGTTGATCTATAATCCCTTGATAAAAATGATTACAGTCGAAAGAGATTTTATCATAAATCGGCATCAGTTTTTAAAATGATTAAAATATGGATTTTTCAGTCCCAAAGGGGGATAAATGTTTTCTTTGAATGGTGGATCTGGACTGAGACGCGAGTCCTTTCCACACTTATATTAGGCTTAAAAATTGCCTAGGGATTCCCAATAATGTTTTAGAACCCAGCGAGGTTCGGGATTACTTCGCGGCTGATCACCGGCTGTAATCCGTAGCGTCATAAAATGATTTTGATTAAGAATGATTTTAAAATTGTTTTGATGCAAGCAAAATGATGCCAACTCACATAAGTTTTATCTCTCGTTATCATTGATTATGTCTTTCCATTGTCATTCCTAA
This sequence comes from Apium graveolens, assembly GCF_009905375.1. NCBI lineage: Eukaryota > Viridiplantae > Streptophyta > Magnoliopsida > Apiales > Apiaceae > Apium > Apium graveolens. The sequence continues at coordinate 100,197,217 of NC_133655.1, read as the reverse complement.
AGGTATATCTCGATTTATGTTTTGCATTGTACTGTTAGCACTTGTTGAGCTTTTGGCTCACTTCTTGCTTTACCCTGATATTACAGCTAGCAGCTATGGTTAGATTCAAGCAGACTGCCCGTAAGACCTGTGATGCTGATGCTTATGTTCGAGCTCAGGTAGAATAAGTAATAATAGCTGTGAGGATTCGGTATTTGTAATCAGATGTAATAGCTGGTAGTGATGGGCTGTTCCAAACCCTAAACTGTAAGATCTTGGATTGGTTGTGTATCCTTCATTAAAATGATGTAACAGCTATATTTATTTTTCTGTTTAAGTTGGGGGTGTGACAGGTCTTGGTATTAGAGCTACGGTTTAGAGTCCCTGGACAGCCCAAATAGGTTATAGGATTTGTGTGTAGGTTATAGATATTATGCGAGAGAGTAGGTTAAGTAAATTATTATTAATACTCCTCTTATTGGTTGTCAGCAAAGGGCGCATTCCTCGTCATCCTCTGGGTCGGACGACACTATTGCTTTCTCCGTGTATGCTGAGTTGAGGCGCGAGTTCGACATGCTTCAGGGCAAGTACGACCGACTGATAGACCGACTGAAGAACGTGTATCCGGACAGCCGAAACTACGAAGGGAAGCCCAAGAAGCAGATGATTGCGAGACTTGAGACCCTGGTTCAGTACGTCAACACTAAGCTTGAGGAGATGCCAGCACACCGGGACCGTACCAGCCAGTATGTCATTCAGATGGTGGCGGATGAGCTCCAGAGCATTATGAAGACGCTTCGAGAGGAAAAGACTACCAAGCCCCGTTCAGATAGAGTGGAGCCTTAGTTCTTTCCATTTACCTTTCATGTTGTTGTACTATCAGACTCTATGGAATCCCCAGTTGTTTCCGTCTTTCCTTTAAATAAGCCTGATATTCCTAGAATCAGACTATGTCCCAATCCTATGTACTGTGACCTTTAAAATTTCAATAATTATGTGCTATTGTTCCATTTGCTCTCAACTGTTATTTTATGTTTTTATCATCATATATGCTTAATTTGGAAACTTGACCCCATATGTAAATGAAAATGCCATGCGATACCCTCGAATCATTTTATCATTCATATCTGTTATGACACAACTCTTATTTCAGGATCATGCCTCCCAAAAAGAAGAACCCAACAACCACCTTCACCACAGACCCAAACATTCTTCGACTACTGGAAACCTTGCAACAGCAAACCAATGCTATAGCTCAACAACAACTAACTCTTCAACAACGAATTGAAAACCAAGATAACCGTGAGCCACACCAACCACCTGAACCACCAGTACCACCTAGACAAATTGTCACTTTCAAAGCTTTTCAGAATGTAAATCCACCTGTATTTCATGATACCACTGATCCAGTGATAGCAAACACATGGATCAAGGATATGGAAAGGGCTTTTGAGTTGGTACAGTTAGGAGACGATCAGAAGACGCCGTATGCCACTTACTTCTTGAAGGGAGAAGTCATCTATTGGTGGGAATCAGTAAAAGCTATGGAAGTCACTCAGCAGGTTTCTTGGGAGAAATTTAAGAAGTTATTTCTGGACAAGTATTACCCTAAGTACATGCAGAATCAGATGGAGCTAAAATTTCTTAAGTTAAAGCAAGGGAACATGACTGTACTGGAATATGAGAAGAAGTTCACTGAGTTGTCAAGGTTTGTGACAAAGTATACTAGCACTGAGGAAGAAAAAGTAAAGAGTTGTCAAGGTTTGTGATAAAGTATACTAGCACTAAAACATAATAGTGTTGTCTCTAGGGCACAAACACTAACACATACAACATTATTCTGGGGAGACCATGGATCCATGACCTAAAAGTCATACCTTCAACATACCACCAGGTGGTAAAATTCCCGACACCATGGGGAGTCCAACAAATTCTAAGAGATCAAGCAACAACTAGAGAATGCTACAAGACATGTTTAAAGCCAGGTGTCACGCACGAAGACTCAAGAAAGAATGTAGTCACGGTGTTAGGACCAGAGAAACTGGCCGAGGTGGACCTAATGACAAGAGATAAAAAGGTCTTAATAGGTGAAAATCTGGCTCCAACCATTGAGTCGACTCTTGTGGATTTCCTAACGTCACGATTAGAAGCATTTTCTTGGGAACACAAAGACATAACAGGAATAGACCCTAAAATCATGACGCACAAGTTAAATGTGGATCTGACATACACCCCTATTCGGCAGAAGCGTCGAAAATTTATGGCTGAAAGAAATAAGATCATAAATGAAGAAGTCAGCAGGCTATTGAAAGCAGGAATGATAAGAGAGGTGGATTATCCAGAGTGGCTAGCTAACAGAAAAAGAATGACAAGTGGAGAGTTTGTGTGGATTACACAGATTTAAACAAGGCATGCCCCAAAGACCCTTACCCACTACCACACATTGACACAATGGTGGGCACAATGGCAGGACATGAATTGCTGACTTTTCTTGACGCACCAAGTGGCTTTAATCAAATCCAAATAGAACCTTCGGACGCAAAAAAAACTGCATTCATTATAGAAAAAGGAATATACTGCTACATAGCTATGCTTTTTGGAATAAGGAACGCAAGCGCAATATTTCAATGTCTGATCAACAAAATATTTAAGGACCAAATTGGCAAGACAATGGAGGTTTACATTGACGATATGGCCGTGAATTCAGAAAAAGCAGAGAATCATGTCAGAGATCTTCGAGAAGCATTCGACATTTTGAAAGCATTCAACATGAAACTCAACCTAGCAAAATGTAACTTTGTTGTATCTTCGGGAAAATTTCTGGGCCACATGGTGACAAGAAAAGGGATAGAAGCAAGCCCAGATCAAATCAAGGAAATATTTGAACTCAGGAGCCCAACAAACCTCAAAGACGTCCAGAAGCTGATAGGACGAGTAGCGGCCTTGAACAGTTTCATATCTCAATCCTCAGACAGGTGCAAGTTGTTCTATGACATTTTAAGAAAAAATAAGGGCTTTGAGTGGACAGAACAACATGAATATACTCTGACAGAATTAAATGATTACTTGTCAAACCCTCCTCTACTGACGAAGCCAATTCAAAATAAGGACCTCTATGTGTACCTATCAGTCACATAACATGTTGTGAGTGGAGTCCTGGTAAAGGAAAATGGTGGAACTCAATCACCAATCTATTATGTGAGTAAAAGTTTGGTGGAAGCTGAAACAAGATATACGTTTCTTGAAAAACTCGTGCTAGCATTAGCAATGACATCTACAAAGTTGAGACATTACTTCGAGTCACATCGAATACATGTCATGACTAATTTCCCGTTACGAATGGTCTTGAGCAAACCAGAATTGACCGGAAGGTTAGCAAAGTGGTCCATTAGGTTGAGTACCTACGACATTGTTTATAACCCTAGAACGACAATTAAGTCACAAGCTTTGGCAGACTTTGTGGTGGATTTTAGTCCAAGTCTAATGACGCAAGCAGAAAAGAAATTGCAATACATATTCTCCACCACAGATGTCCTCCCATGGACATTATACACTGACGGTGCATCCAACGTAAATGGAACATGAATGGGACTAGTCCTAAAATTGCCACAGGGGGTTGTGCTAATGTATTCAGTATGCTGTGACTTCAAAACCACGAACAACGAGGCTGAATATGAGGCGTTAATTATTGGACTTACAACAGCCAAGGATATGAAGATCAAGAACATCAACATAGTTTGTGATTCACTCCTGATCGTCAACCGTGTAAATGGGACATATGAAGCAAACGCTACACCATATATGGGCTTCGATAACACTTTTTTCTGGTGTTACTAGCTAAAGTGTTACAATTGAGTGAAAAAATTAATCTAGGATTACACATTTTTTTAACGTTACCATTGATATGCTTTTGTGTTACCATAGACCTGATTGAGTATCTATAGTAACACTAAATTCGGTGTTAGTAGTGATCTTTAAAAAATGTTACTATTAACCAGATTTTTTAGGTGGGCCGCTAAAATTAACATGGGCGGGCTGAATTTAGTTTAATTAAAAACATGGGGGAATTGAAATATTTTTACTTTGTCTAACAAAACTCCCCCTCTCTCACAAAAACTATCACTCACTCACTTTTCACTCAACCCTCTCTCGCTCGTTGTCCAAAATTGGCTGTAATCAATTATTTTGGGTCTCTTTTCTCTCTCTCTCTCTCTCTCTCTCTCTCTCTCTCTCTCTCTCTCTCTCTTCATTCTCATTGATGTCTCTACCTGTTCATCTCATTCTTCTTCTCAGTACAACGGCCCAGATTCAATCATTATGTCCAAGGCCCCTGTTTACATCGATATCAGTGTCGCCCGCCCCAGAGAATATTAGGATTATGAATCTCTCGTTGTTCAGTGGGGGTAATCTCAATCTCTTACACACATACATACATTATTTATTTGATTTTTATTTTTTAGCTTTCTTGATTTGATTTATTTGTGTTGATTTTATTTCGATTCTTTGATTTGAATATGTTTTTTGTTTGTTTGAGTGATTGAATTTGATATAATGAGTCAAGAGCACTTTTTTTACTCAATATTTTATTAATTTTATGTCTGATTAACTATAAGTGTTGATGGGTATTGTATTACGAAGGGGTTATTTAACTTTATTAGATTTAACTCAATTTTTGAGCTGTATTGTAGTTTATGTAAGTTAATTACAGTAATCAAGATAGATCACCGAATAAAGTTTTCATCTTTTTTCCTTTTCAATTAATCAGGACTTCAACTCTTAGTCGGGTCTCTAATTGTGATTCTACATTGTAATTGAGTCTGTAATTAGGGTTTCTGAATTGGGAGCTTATTGAAAATGTTTGCAAAATGATAAAGGTATGGATTGTTCTTTTATTTATTTAGTCCTATTTGAAACTTGTTGGTTTTTGATTTTTTTAACGAAACTCTTCTTGTAGAAATTAAATATTTCAAGGAATTGATTTGGTAAAGAACTAGAAGTACTGCCTTCTAATTTATAAGCATGTTCTTAGAGTTTAAAATTTTAATTTTTCATCTATATTAATGTTATGAGTAGGTTCTTGTTTATGGAATTAATGTTGTAGTATGTAAAAGTTTGTGGTATCTTTTCTGTTTGATGGAAGGGGGTAGGTTTGTAATGATAGACCTCAACCAGTATACTTAACCGATGACTGAGACTTGAGGATTGAAGGTTAATTTTATGTCATTCTAAATGTTGTAAAGGTTTATATATTCAGTTAGCATGTGTTAATGAATTTCCATTTCACACCATACATCTCTCTGTATGGACTAAGTGAATGTATAACTTTAATTTGACTTACTTGTGACATTAAATCTTTAGGCTTAAGCTAAAATTCTGAGGTGTATTATATGAGGCGATAATGACTAAGGCAGCGCTATCTAATTCTTTCTGATTTGGTGGCAACAAATTATTAATCTTATTGATCCCTACCAGTAAATATGATTAAGCACACCAACTTGACGATACTTGATGCTTGCTGGTACATAAAAATAACTCACTTTATTTGTACATAATCAGTACTCTACTTTATTTGTAGCAGATTATTCTTTATAGAAGCTTCATCTACATTAATATATATGTCTCCAGATGGTGATCTAGCTGCAGAGTATCTGCCTCAAGGTCCGTGTCTGCATTAGCAAATGATCGGCGCAAGTTGATGGGATCAACCTCTTAGAGTTGGATAGAAGTTGTGATGTGTGCACGTGTTTTTTCTCTGGAAAGGTTATCCACTATGGAACTAATGAAATTTGATAATATCAAAAGAGATTTGTTTCTCTCAAGTATTTTTAAATCATTTTAAACTTAACATGTTGTCACTATTATTATGCTTTTCATAAAAATATAGTGATCTTCACGTTCTGTCCATCTATCAAGGCATTGTAATGAACATAAGAATGAGATCTTTGGGCTCACATTTACAAGGCATTGTAATGAACATAAGAATGAGATCTTCGGGAATTAGTACATGCAAGCTTTCGTTTTGCTTTTTGATTAAATCATGCAAAAAAATATCGAAAATAATTAGGACAAAAATATACCAAGCTGTAGAAATTTTGGTTGATAACTATATGTAGAGGAGAAGTAATAACCAAAACGGAGGAATCCAGATGGTGATCTAGCTGCAAAATATTGTCTCAAGATATGTGTCTGCATTAGCAAAATATCGGCGCAAGGATCGGATCAAGCTTTTCCAGTGGTAGCAGCAAGAGAAAATGTCACTCAAGCTGAATATGACTATCAAGGGAAGAGTTGTCCCAAGTATATTTCGGTATGATGAATTTTTGAAATTACTTTTTTGTTTCTTTTTTTGTTTTATGACTTCACTCTCATAAGAGGTTGATTGTGAATTATGATGAGCATATATTAAGGGAATATACTTAACGTTATTAAACATCTTTTTCCAAAGGGATGTTACTTAACGTTATAACCTTGTTTTTTAATACTTATGTATAGATCACCGAGTAGTATCAGGATAATAGGACATCCTTTTTTTCATTAGTTATAATAACATGCAGTCGCACTAGACTTTTATAATCTAAAGGAAATAACATGTTGCTACATAGTTTGAGCTGCAGATGCTGCATTCTCATATGGGAGCTATAGAATATAACATCAAGCAAGGAGTCTTAAGAATAGAATTGCAAGGATGGAAGCTGACCTCAAATCAGTTGAGCACCTCACAGTGGAGCTACATAAAGCACAAGCAGAAGCACATGAATTATTTGTGGAAAGGCAGGAACTTGTTGTAAGATAAATTTGATGTTAGAACTTGAGATTATTTTTGTTTAATTAGAAATATGGTCAAAAGTTGTGGCTTTTGGATGAATTTGCAAACTTTGTTTATTTTAGTTGACTTAAAACTTTGTATTATTGTGTTGTATTTAAACTTTGGATTTGAGTTCTTAAGTTAAATATGTATTAAGTTCTTGGTGTTACAAGTGTAATTAGTAGATAATTTTATGTTGGTAAAAACATGAAAAAATGTTACAATAGATACAGAAGTATTAAAAAAGAAATGTTACAATAAGATATAAAGTTGTTACCAAAAGATTGAATTGTTTTATCATTCGGTGTTACTATAGCAAATATGATTTTGTGAAAGAGTTTATTGTAACATATTTTTTGATATTATTAGATCTTTATGGGTGTTACAATAGAACTACGGTTACACCTGCCTTTTGTAACCATAGATACTGAAAGTGTAACCATAGGGGGTCTATTGTTACATTTTCATCCATGTTACCAAAAGTTCAAAATCTTTTATCATAGACCTCTATTGTAGCACGAGCAAATCCAACACCATGAAACTTTCAAAAAGTGTAACCATAGCCCAAGTTTTTGCTTTAGGTAACATTTTTTGGCCATTTTTACACTTTTTTACGGGTGTTGCTAGAGGCCATATATGGTGTAGTGAAAAGATCAGAAGATGGCTACATACTTAGACATTGTCAGAATTATGTTACATTCATTTGACATGTTTAACATCCAACAAGTACCAAGGGAACAAAATGTGCAAGTAGACGCCTTGGCAGGATTGGGTGCTGTCTTGAAGGATGTCAGTCTAGCCAACGTACCAATTGTTCACATAATGAAACCGGCTAGTGAAAGATTGAAGGAACATCCAAATGTGATGCTCTTGGACAACAATGAGAGTTCAACCAATTGGAAACACGCGTACAAGGAGTATTTTCTATATGGTATATAACCAGAAAGCCGTAATGAGGCAAGGATGTTACGAATGAAAGATTCACGATTCACCATCATAGACGACGTGTTATTTAAAAAGTCAAGCACATGATTGTTACAAAGGTGTCTAGACAAAAATGAAGCTGAAACGGTTTTGCAAGATGTCCACGAGGGAGAATGCGGTAACCACACAGGTGGAAGAAATCTCTCACTAAAAAATACTACGAATGGGATATTATTGGCCTAGTCTCACACAAAATACTTTGGCACATGTCAAGAAGTGTGACATTTGCCAACGACATGCACTGTAATTCATCAACCATCTGAACAACTTCACACGACAGTACCTTCTTGGCCTTTCATGAAATGGGGGATGGATGTTGTTGGAAAAATGCCTCCAGCACCAGGACAAAAGGTATTCATGCTAACAATGACAGACTACTTCTCCAAGTGGATAGAAGCAGAAGCATTTAGACAGCAACGTATGATTCAAATGAGAAAGAACTGAAACATGACATAGACACTATTGATGAATTGAGAGAGATGGAAAAAATCCGTATGGCTGTGTATCAGCAAAATGTAGCTAGAAGCTACAATAAAAATATTCATATAAGGAATTTTCAAGTGGGAGACATGGTCTTGAGGAAAGTGTTCCAGAACACAGTGGACGTGTCGGCAGGAAAGTTTGCGGACACATGGGAAGGGCCCTATTTGATCACAGTTGTTGTAGGATGTGGAGCATATCAATTGTCAAATCTGGATGGAGTAAAAGTTCCAAGGAGTTGAAATGCACATCACCTGAAGCTTTATCATGTGTAACAACCTTGAACCCTCTTTAGACTTGTTATTTTTCTTGAAATAAGTCGCTAGGACATAGTTGTTTTATTAGATCTTGTTTGATGGCATTGTTCTATTTTCTCAACATGGCATGTTTACATTTTTGAACTTGAATCCTACATAAATTATTTGCACCATAAATATGAAATAATGAATGCTAGCATCTGTGATAGTATCCTTATGCCATCTATGTGTTTTATTTTAATAAAAACAAGTCATGTTATGCCATGTCCATAAGAAAACATGACGTAAAGCATATAAACAAATGACACAGGGATAATCACCCAACCACTATAAATGACAAAATTCGAATCCCTTATAAATATCCGAATATACTTTCACATAGACAACATATGATGTATTTTAAGAGGGGAAGGCCTTTTAACCGTCCGACGAGTGCATGCACCCACGAGAAATAAACGACAGTGACTCTTAAAAATAACAAACTTGACATATGACGCGAAATTGACAAGACAAAAACTTATAATAACATATCAAGACTCCACAAGAACACTAAAATTACATAGACAACTTACTACAAGCATGAAAATTATGAGATAGAGAAATAATACGAAAGGATGGAAGAAATATCCATAAATGACATAAAACAAATGAAATGATCCCCCACTTGCAAAGTGAAATAGGGATTTAGTCTCAAGGCCTAAAAGGCAGAATTCAAAAACTTAATTTATGACAATTAAACACAACGAGGAAATTCATTCATTTCCGGAATTAGGAGCTTTGGTTGAAAGAGGCACAACATCTTCACCCTGAGTACGATAAAGAGGAAAGGCATCCTCAGGATAGGCTTCATTATAAATTCAAACAGTTTCATTCACGTCCCACGATGACCACTCACCACGCTGATACTCTAACATCATCTCAACTCTGGTTCGCATGGCATGTTACGTAATGGCCCTTTGAGCTTCTTCATGCATCTTGGCCTCCAAGGATTGCACTTTAGTAGCAAACTCATCAAACTCCTTTTGGACGTCCATGCTAGCCTTTAAGTTGGAAGTAGCAAGCTCTTGAGCATTGCGGAGCTTTTGGGCACAGCCACTGTGTCCAACCTCGAGAGCTTTAAGCCTATTGTACTCATTCTCGACAACCTCATGAGCCATGAGACTCTCCTGAAGGGCCTGCAGCAAACAAAAGATGAAGTGTCATGACAAGCAGTCAAAACAGAAAAGCAATAAAAGTAGAAATAGCTTACGTGAAAAGTGTGACCAGCTGCATCATCAAGGATGACATCCAAAGTGCTGGAAGAATGAGCTTCAACTGTTTGTTGTAAGAGCAAGTCTCCCATCAAGAATGCAAATTTAGCAGGTTTGGAATGAGTAGTGTACCCATGAGTCACAAATGGGGTATAAGCATCAGATTTACTGGTGGAAGCAAGGAGATTGGTTGTTAGGTCACACACACACTGTAGAGGGGGTGAATAAAGTGTAAAGTACAATCAAATCGAACTTTAATAACTCAAGTAACAGAAAATAAACTTTATTGAAACAATAAACTCTGTTACAGTATGGAACTGTTACCTCTCAGTGATGAACAAATATCATGAGAGCTGCTAGGGTTACAATGAATAATATTTTCGATAATGATAACACTTATAGTGTAAACCCTATGTATGTGTTTATATACTACACAGTTACAAGATGATCGCTAATTGATATGGAATATAATTCTGCTTCCTAAAATATATCAATCAGATATCTTTTCTTCCAAGTATTCTATTCTTCATAGAATTCCTTCTTCATGCATATCTCTTCTTATGTTTATCTCGATCTTCTTTCCTTTAATCAGCTGCTGTCCTTATCTGAACGTCCTTCAGTACTTAAGTTCTGATATCCATCTTCTGATGATTATCTCCTGATAATATAAGTATTGATATCCTTAAGTCCTGACTTCCAGTAAGTATAGATTTATCCTGTTTAAGTAAGATCTAAAAACTAAACATAAATCATATTAGCGATGACATTATCAAATATATCTAACAATCTCCCCCAACTTGTAAATTAGCATAATATACAAGTTTAAAAGATATTTGATGATGTCAAAAACATTAAGGACAAATGCATGAGAATTAGACTAGATAACTACAACTTACAGTCCTTAAAGCTTTACCAATCTTTAACCTCTGATAACAACTTCAGTCTGTACAAATATCAGAATTTAATCAGTTGTAGATCTTGACTTGGCTTCATCTTCTGATCTCTCTGATGTCAGGAGTTGTTCTGAGATAGTTCTTCAATAAACATCTCTCAGCATATCTAAGTTCATCAATCATCCTCCTTTTAGCATCTTTAAGCTCTGTAGTATCTTCACCAATTTGAAAGATTGCAGCCCTGAGATCATTAATCTTAGCTTTTCTTATATCCTGATCCAGTCTGATCAAATAAGCTTTATCAGACTCAAGATTGAATTCCACAGCCCTGTAACCCAGAAAGGTAGTTATAATCTTAGCAGTGTTGGGCTTCATTTCAACTATATCACCCTTGTGATCTCTGTACTTTGGAACATATGTGTTGTCATACTTAACAGAATAAAGCCTTTTTTGTCTCTGAATCCGAACCTTCAAATAGTTTGCAGCACTTCCTGTCAATCTGTCATTCACTTGAAGTAAGAATAGTACATGCTCCAATTCTTCAAAATACTTCAATGGAATGGCATTTTACCTTATATGATAAACCCTACCATCTGTCAAGAAGTACAACAAGATGTGTTCTTTCAAGTAGGTATGGTAAATCATTTGTACAGATTCCAGTTGATTCAATCTCTCAGGAGTTGCTCCAATACCTGGTTCACTCAAGGAAGTTGGATCATTGGTAGTGTTCTGTATTCTTCTTTCATCAGCACTTCCCAATCCAGTTTTATCTCTTGCTTCCTTTCCAGTAACTACTCTTGCTTCAAAACCACTTGCAGCAGTCTTCAAAGGTTGAGTATGTTTTGCTTTAGTGAATCCTGGTAGGAGTTTCTTTGATTTATCTTCTGATATCAAGTTAACTTGAGCTATTTCAGAGGTTACTTGCTTCTTAGAAATATCAGAACTTACTATCTCTTGACTCTGAACAACTTGAGCCATGTCAGAGGTTGTCTTAAAAACTTTTCTTGAAGTCAGAACTTGATCATCCTTTTCATCAGTGATTTCTTCATTCACAGGAGGCACATAAACCTTGATAGGTTCACCAACTTTTTCTTTACCCTTGGATCTTGGATCTATCTGCGGTTGTGATTTAGCCAATGTTGCTTCAGTATTTGTCCTTTCTTTTATCACAATGCCTTTGAGTTTTGGAAGTGTCTTTTTACCAGAAGCTTCAGATTTAGATGTGACTTTTTCTGATTTAAGTCTGGCTTCTTCTTCCATTAAACTCTCCAAGTCCATTCCTGGATTTTCCTGAAGAAATAACTGTCTTGACATTTCTTCATCAAGATCTAAAAGTTCATCAGAACTTATCCTTTTATCAGTAGCAGAACTAATTCTTTTTCTAGTATCAGAACTTGTCCTGTGACTTGTGATTTCAGCTTTTCTTGATGAGAAACCTCTACCTTGACTATGACCTCTACCCATTCCAGAGTTTCCTTGGGCATCCCTTTCATCATCCTTCCCCTTCAGTGTCTTATCAGTTTTGCATTTGGACTTACTTACTGTCTCCCCCTTTTTGGCATCAGCAGGTAAAAGAAGAGAGACAAGCAATTCCACTGAGACTTGGATTTCATCAAGTTGAGATTGCTGAGAAGATTGATTTTTCAGAATATCATCAATCTGAGCTTATTGTTTCTCTTGAGTCTTCTCAATATAAGCAACTATGTCAAAGGTAGGTTGGAAGAACTTTTTCTTGTCAATTTTCTGAATTTGTTCCTGTTTGATAAATTCTTCCTGAATCTTGTGTAGCACTGCATGAGTAGTTGAATGGAGACCTTGTAGATATTTAGTACTCAATGCAGTGACTCTAAGCTGTGTTTTGAAATCATCAGTATTTAACATCTCATCAGCTTTTGTCAAGTGCTCAGCCAGATTCTTTGCAGATGGAACACAAGTAATTGAGTTCCATTCCTTAGTCCTATCACAGCATTTGCAAAATCGAAATGAGTTTGGTTAATGATAGCATACCCGATGTGCTGACTCATTATAGGGATGACATCAAAATTTGAACACTTATTCCCAAAAGCTTTAGTGATGCAGTCGAAGAAGAAACTCCATTCCTTTCTGATATGAGCCCGTTTCAACTGCCCAAGCTTTGCCAAACTCTGCTCATACCCCAAACTGGCCATTAATTCTTTAATAGCTGATTCCTCCGGGGTTGAAAAAGTACATCCTTCTGGTAAATGTAGAGCCTTTCGAATTGTACCAGGAGTTACCACATGTGTAGAATCATCCACTTCGAAAACAATACTGGGAGTACCATGTGTACCACCATTATCAAAGTGCCCAGTCCGCCAAAACGTCAGAACTTGTTGGCCGGAAAAGACCGAAGGTTGGGTCAATGCATACCCGATTTCACTGTGTGCAAGAAGATCTTGCACAAAATGCAACTCAGATGGAGCTTCAGCATGATCGAGAATTGCAGCATAGTTGTTTGGAACAAATTTAGCTCCATCAATGATCAAATCCTTAGGTGCCATGAGAAAAATCGAGATTTAAGAGTGCCTGTTAGGTGTTTGATAAAATGTCTAAATAAAAAACCAACGTCAGGAGTAGAAAGAGAGTAAAAGGAAATAGAGAGATAAAGTGTAAAAGTGAATAAAAGATTAGAAAATCCTCTCTCTGTCTTACTTATACTTTAAAAAAAATGTAACTGTTAGACACCTGTCAGACATGCAGTAATAATGAATATTTAATGGGCACAGGAAAACA